>NC_045554.1:26131471-26202038 GCF_009769535.1 Thamnophis elegans
TATATGTTACCATCATCATACCTCCATTTTCATTTGACTATAGTTGTTTAAATGTCCTTCATCATAAAATATACCAAGATTTAATGCATAACCACATACTAGCATTTCATTTACTATTTCTAAAATCCTCCAATGACACTAAATCCTTATATCCTTTTCTAGCTAAACATTGTATTATAGAAGTCAGCGGTTTATATCTGTCCTTATATTTAATTTCATCTGAAGCTCCATACAAGACTTCCTACCATGCATTCTAAATATATCAGGTTTCTAGTTCCTGGGTTTTAGGCAGCCTTTCAAAATCTGAATGCACAAAGAAATTGAATGTATGGATATATAATTTCTGAACATTTATCAGAGGAAAAGGATATTTGAGAATATTTGTGATGTTATTTAGATGTTCTAGGAAACATTTTTAATGGAAACCATAGAATAAACTTAACCTACAAAGAGAAAACAACAATTTAGTCCAGTGCCTGTCAGCACTCCTCCATTGAATAATTAGGAAAGAAAACGCCTTTGTAAAGGTGGTCATGCAAAATCTCATTAATTAGTTGCATGAAAACTGCAGGTGCCCCCTGCAGGCCAAAGGGCATTACACGGAACTGGAAGCAACCCAGGGGGCAGTTGAAAGCAGTCTTCCACTCATCCCCCTCCTTTATTCGGACTCTATAGTATGCCTCCCTCAAGTCCAGTTTAGTAAAAATGCGGCCTTTTCCCAGTTGGGCCAGCATGTCCTTCATCAGAGGCAAAGGGTAGAGATTATGAGAAGAGATTGAATTAAGGTTCTTAAAGTTCACACATAAACGAAGAGAGCCATCTTTCTTCTCCCTGAATGGTACAGGGGCTGCCACCTTGGGTCTGGCTGGTTCAATGAAACCCCTTTGTAAGTTTTTGTCAATAAACTTCCTCATTTCCTCCATCTCTCTGGGCAACATAGAATATATTTGGGGTTTTAGAAGTGGCACTCCGGGCAAAATTTTGATGGAGCAGTCAGTGGGTCTGTGGGGTGGAAGTTTATCTGAAGATTTTTCACTAAAAAACCCCTAAAGGTCCCAATACTCTTTCGGAATCTTTTCTTGCCCCTCAATCTTCTCCTCGCCCCTGGCGGCCAATGCAGGGCTGGAGCCACCAGGCTCAGGGGCATTGGCATCCCCGTCTGGGGCTGTGCTGGTCCGGATGCGCAGCCATCCCTCCCTCCAGTTAATGCGAGGGTTCCATTTACGAAGCCAGGGGAGTCCCAAAATAAGGGGTCTGTCCATCCCAGGTGCCACAATAAAAGAGATCAATTCTACATGGGTGCCCATTTTCATCTCTAGAGGTTCAGTGTAGAAATGGGCCGGCCCCCCCACCTGCAATGGATCCACCGATTTGGCAAAAAACAATAGGGGTTTTTAAAGTCCACAATTTCAAGCCCAGTTTCTCAACCATTGCAGTATTAATCATACATCTAGAACAGCCTGAATCGAGGAGGGCGGAAAGCTGTCTCCCCAGCCGGTGGCAACCTTAACTCAATCGGGATCAACCTGGGGCCTTTAGTAGAACTCACCCAACATGGCGAGGCGTCGTCATCGGAGTCATCAGAGTAGTTGGTGGTCACGTCCGCTTCCTCCTCCGCCTCCTGCCGGAAATGCTGGGGGGTATTCTCAGCAGCGAAGGCAGCCTCCTTCTTCCTCCCCGGGGCCTTGCTGGTCTTCCCTTCCCTCTTGGTAGGGGGTGGGGCAGTTGGAGGAAGTTTAACGCGGCAATCCATGGCTCGATGGCCTCCTTTCCCACAACGGAAGCACGTGAAAGGCTTGGCCTTGCCGCGGAGCTTCCCTTCCCTTCACCCCTGACGCGGAATGGGGGCCTTTGAGCTGGGGGGGGGGGCGATCTCTCTGCTTTTTCCTCTTTTGCACGTTGAAGTCTAATCAAGTCTAGTTCAACGTCTGCTGCATTTTTGTACCAAGCAACCATTCGCTTGGGAAGGTGTCTGTTAACGCATTGTTGATAAATGTCCTCATTTAATCCCAATGCAAACTGATCCAGGAGCACCTCTTCAGACCAACCCCTCATATACGATGAAAGCTGTTGAAACTCCTGAATATATTCAGTCACTGGTCTATCTCCCTGCTTTAGGGTCATAAATTTCACCTTCCCTCATTTCTCAATCAGCGGATCATCAAACCTCCTCTTTAGAGCAGTCATAAAGACATCAAAATTCCTCAGGAGAGGGGAGTTGCATTGATGTAAGCTGACCATCCAATCGGCCGCTTTTCCTTCCAAAGAAAGTAAAACCATTCGCACTTTCATCGCATCTGTTTCTAAATCGGGCCCATAAAGTTCCATATAGTTCCAAATCTGAATAACAAAAAGACCCAGGTCTCTGGCATTACCGTTATATTTTACTGGTAAGGGAGGGACTTTTGCCATTCTGTGTCTTCTGGGGGGGGGGGGGGCTACTCTGGCAACAGCCCTGGCTGGGGGGGGGAGGCTGTTTCTGGGCTTGTTTGCTCCCATCCCCCCTCGGCCTCTTCACCCTCCCTAAATTTATGCATGGAGTACCTTTGTTCAAATTCTTCCGTTTGCTCTCTTTCCATCGCTCTCTTTTGGGACCTCCACTCAGTCATAGCTTCTTCCCAGTCCGCTGGTTTTTCCCTTTGTTTCCTTCTGGTAACTCCTGCATCCAAATTCTCCGCATCCTCTTTTTGCCCCACTCCCAAAGTCCAACGGGGCCGAACCACAGGCTCTTCTACCCTTAGGCCAGCTAGCCTTTCAGGTAAAGATGGTTCTGCAGTTTCTCTTCCAGTCTCCTCATCATCGCTCGCTTGCAATGACATTTTTTTTTCCGTTCCTTCTTGCGAGTACACCCCCCACGGTAGGTTGAAAACTCCTGGTGGGGTGTGAGAGAGTCTTCGCTTATTGTCAGCACTCCTCCATTGAATAATTAGGAAAGAAAACCACGAGACTCCATTGATAGAAATCAAGTGTACTTTTACTAATTATAAATGATTAGAAGCGTAGCAAAGCGAAGACTGATTATTTAGGCGCGAAAGCAATTGATATATAGAATAACCCATTTCCCACCCCTTGGCTTCCCAGTTACAGTCCAATCATAATTCTTCCAAGTGTCAGGTGTGAGATAACTTCGAAAGGCATCATCAAGATGGAATGTCAGTGCCGTTGGCCTTGGCGGGAACCTCCTCCGCATGCGCAGTAAGACAGGCAGCAGAGACTTGAGAATCTTCCTCCAGCACAATTAGCAATCCCCTCCCAAATACCATGCCCCCCTCCCCGTTTCAATGGCAGCCGAAGCAGCAGCAAAGCAGAGGCTGACATCGCCTTTCAACCTTGGTGACTTTAAGAAATATTCCAGAATTTGCTAGCCAGCAGGAATCCATCTTCAACATGCCAATTTTGAGAAACATTGCTATAGAGCAATGAAATAAAAGAGACTGTTATTGATTATCTGTTGGATCCTCCTGGTATATGTTGATCTACCAATTGTACAAATAATGTAATCTGAAAATTGATCACTGAATTACTCCAGAATTTATTCCTCTCATAAAACCTATGGCTTTTTCCTTCCTTCCTTCCTTCCTTCCTTCCTTCCTTCCTTCCTTCCTTCCTTCCTTCCTTCCTTCCTTTTTTCTTTCTTTCTTTCTTTCTTTTCTTTTCTTTCTTTCTTTTCTTTCTTTCTTCCTCTTATAGAATTCTTGGGAAATTGGAGGAGATTATGATGGAAGTCCATTTCGAGGGGGACCTCCTCATTACTAGACACCCTAATATTCAAACATTAATATGCAGAATGAACAACAACGATTCCAAAGAATTATCTATCGATAGTAAGAATGTCTTAGTAAGTATTTTTCCTTCTCCACACTATCTATCTAATTCTGTGTTTCTCAACTTGGCCAACTTGAAGATATATGGACTTCAAGTCCCAGAATTCTCCAGGCAGCATCCTAGGGAATTCTAAGATTTGAAATCTACCCAGCTTAAAAGTTGTCAAGATTGAGAAATAGTGGTCGAGTTATTTGATCCTTGTTATAGAATGTTTAATTCTACTCCAGACTGCTTCGAACAAAACTCGGCAGTACTTTCTCGTGCAGCTGTTGATAAAAATAGGATTGCCAACATGATCGCCAATGTCCAATGATGGATATGGCACAAGAATAAGAATATGTCAGGGTTCCAACGGATGCCCTAATTAAATCATGAGCCTCCAGCCAAGCTTCAAAAGAAACCCAGTTATTTATTAGGAGCTTCATGTGAAGCCAACTCTGACCCCATGTACTTTACGGCCCAATTATGACCATGTTTCCCTCCCTCCCTCCCTCCCTCCCTCCAAGGTGTGTCATAAATCACAGAGCAATTTCCCGGGTTGTACAGATCACTCCCCTCCAACCGGCTGTGGGTAACTCTGGCATACCTTGAGAAAGATACATCTGGGATGTGCTTCTGTTTGTGGCTGCCATGCTGCTTTGTCAGTTTCCCATCCCCCTTGCCTATGGCAACTCGAGAGCAGGCCAAGGATGCTTTGCGAGTTGACAGAATATGTCTATGAATTATTCTATTCTTTGTTCACACACACAGCTGGATTATGATGCTTCGAGAGAGAGTCACCATTCCATGAATTTTCCAAAATCGTTCTTGGAGAGTGTCCAAACAACTCCTGCAAAGGAAACAAGGCTTATCTGCATTTACCTGAAAGCTTCTTGCCTCTTTCAGGTAGGCCATTGCTGCAACTTTCAGGGGCTGACAGGGGTGGGAATTTGGCATAGAGGGTCAATCATCAATAATCTGAAGTTTCCCAGGTTTGGAGACAAAAGTGGCAGTTTCCTAATCCCGTTTTGGCCTTAGAGCAGAAGCTGATGAATATATACAAAATTGTAGTAGAGGAGTGTGGAGACAACCTTGAACAAGGGATTCAACAGCTGCTTTTAGCAATAGCAGTTAGACTTATATACCACTTTACAGTGCATTATAGCCCTCATCTAAGTGGTTTACAGTGTCAGCATATTGGCCCCAACAATCTGGGACCACCTCAGAAGGATGGAAGGCTGAGTCAACCTTGAGCCTAGTGAGATTTGAACTGCTAAACTGCAGGCAGCCAGCAGGCAGCAGAAGTAGCTTGCAGTACTGCACTCTAACCATTGTGCCACCATGGCTCTCATATTAGTTTATGACCATAATAAAGATTTGATTGATTAATTCAATGGATGTTTTATAAGATACATGCTTAGTTTTGGAAAGGAGGTGTGAGTAAGGAAGAAGCTCAAGGTTGCCCTGTGTTGATTTTCTTGTGTATAAGAAATGGGTAGAATAGAATAGAATAGAATAGAATAGAATAGAATAGAATAGAATAGAATACTGGCGAAGTGTAATTGGACACACAAGGAATTTGTCTTTGGTGCATGTGCTCTCAATGTATATAAAAAGACAAGTTACATTCATCAAGAATCATAAGGTACAACACTTAATGATAGTCATAGGGTACAAATAAGCAATCAGGAAACAATCAATACCAATATAAATCATAAGGATTCAAGTAACAAAGTTACAGTCCTGCAGTCATAAGTGGGAGGAGATGGGTGATAGGAATGCTGAGAAGACTAATAGTAGTAGTAATGCACCCTTAGTTAATAGTTTGACAGTGGTGTGGGTAGAGAATCTGTTAAGCACCACAGTAATCAGGAGATCCAGACAGTACAAATATGTATAAGGATTTATTGAGAGCTTAAGCTCTCTATAAGAATCTGAACTACTAACGGTCATGGGAAATTAGCAGGAGTTACAAATAGAAAGGAACTCAGATTTGGACTGAGCTCTCTTGTGGGTTGCGCAGGTACTCCTGACTGATGACGTGTTTCGCCCCTCCCTCAGAATCAGTCTGGTCATCTCCTACAAAATCCCTGCAGCTGTTCAAGATTTTGCTATTGTAACTCGTAATACACAGAAGACAGGAAAGAAGAAAGACAGTTCAAACATGGTCCTGCCTGCAGGGAAGTGTGCTCAGCATTATCTGATTTAGAATCCATTTGTCTCTTTGGCCAAAACAGCTTCTCTTTTCTTAATCTATCAGACTAGGATAATGTCAGGTTTCCAAAAGGTGCCCTAATTAATTCGTGAGCCTCAAGCCAAGTTTCAAAAGAAATCCAGTCATTTATTAGGAACACCATTTCTGCAATACCCCATTGCAGTCAGATCTGACCTCATTTTAATTATCCCTGAACTTTGCCCCTGTTTCCTCCCTCCCCTCAGTCTGTGTCATAAATCACATTCACCAATGAGGTGCACGCCTCACAAGCCTGCTGTAGTAATCTGAGATCCGACTCTAGCCGAAGGTATGCGTGGAATGAGCTCCCCCCTTCTTTCCTCACCATGGCAATTTTATGAGTTGACAGATAAGAGATTTCAGGCCCTCACTCGGTCAGAAACTTTCTGGTTGAGTTTATACAATATTCTAAACCAACCCTATGTTAATCCAACCCAATTGTCCTGTATACATAGCATGCTGGGCCCAAATAAACCATGGCTTAAGGAGATGGTCTGGTTCACTCACATAGCTCAGAACCTAGAATACACTGAACTCTAAATTACCCCATTCCATTTTAATTTAGCTCCCCCCTTGTCTTGCAGGATAAACAAAACAGCTCCTTGCTGAGTGGTGACATCTTAGGAGCCAGTCTTGGGAACATGAGTGTCAGCAACCTTCGTGAACCTGTGGAAATCAGGTTTTGGCATAATCATTCATTGGTGAGTAGTGATGCCGCCATGGGCATCATCCCTTAATAGGTCTTAGCGCTCTGGTAGAATGAAAACCAACTCTCCCCAAAAGAGAGCAGATGTTAAGGGCATGTGGGAAGAAACCTCAGAGAGGAAGAGGAAGAAGAAATAAGAAAGGAGAGGAGGAAATAGGAAAGTAGAGAAGAAGGGTGGGCAAGAGAAAGAAAGAGGGAAGTAGAAGTAGGGTTGTTGTAATATAAGAGAGATGTAGAGGATGGCAGGAAGGCAAGGTCGAATATAGTATTATTGTCAGGCCTGCATTTATATTCCTTTTAGGATTTTGGCCTGCCACACTTTCTCTTATTTCATTATGCTGTTTCTTTAAGTGTAGTCGATGGGGGAATAGAAGGAGTAGGATTTTGGAATATATTGTTTTTCATTCTTTACTAGAAGCAAGGTCATCCTTTGTCTCCACACCAGTACACCTGACCGGAAGAGGTTAGGCGTAGACGCCAGCGTGGAAGAAGAAGATAGGACCATGTGATGGGCTGTGGGTGTGGGGGCAAGATGATGAACTTTTAATTGGGTGGGATTCTGATGTAACTTCCAGAGTTGGAATCCCACCCAGTTAAAAGTTCATCATCTTGTCCCCACGCCCACAAAGGATGACCTTGGCTTCTAGTAAAGAATGAAAAACAATACATTCCACAATCCTACTCCTTCTATTCCTACCTCCCATTGACTACACTTAAAAAAACAGCATAATGAAATAAGAGAAAGTGTGGCAGGCCAAAATTCTAAAAGGAATATAAATGCAGGCCTGACAGGATTCTACATGGTATTTGGAACGCTAACAATTATATCTTTAGGGAAAGAATGGAAGCATGCATGTTAAAGGATAATATATAACACTAATGATATTTATGAGAAATGTATATTTGTGAATGTACAAGAAGCCAAAATTAAAAAGAAAACCTTTTCTTAAAAAAATGAAACCTCATTGCATCAGATTTAATCTTCAGATGTTTTGAATGGCCACAAGGTCTAGATTTATGCAGTTAATGGATCAATCTACTCTTTGCAATGCCCGATGCAGGTAGCGTCAAGGCTTGGACTAATGAACTCAAGCAAGTCAGAACTCCGAGATGTGGCACTAATAGTGGAGGAGGGGGAATCTCATATTGAACTATGCGGGGTTTGCGCAGGAATTAGGTAGTGCTGGTTTTGCCTTCAACAGTGCCGAAATGGTGTACTCAATAAAATTTTGCACTGAGACATTGACAGGTCTGGAGTGTGCTTGCTTTGGTTGGGATCGTTGGAGATATAGAATATAGAACAGAAGGGACCTTGGAGGTCTTCTAGTCCAATCCCCTGCTGATTATCAACATTTCTCTCGTTTTCTCTCTCTTAACCATTCTAGGTTAACTTCAGCAAGACCTGCGTGTTTTGGGTGGAAGGAACAGGTAAGGTCGAAACGTTTTTGTCTTATCCTGCCTCCTTTCCTCTTTTATAGTCACCCCGTTCCATCTCTCCTATCCAGAGGTGGGTTCCTATCTATTCGGTCTGGTTCAGCTGCATAGGTAGTAACTCTGGTGGACTGGTCCTATGATTGGCGGTGCCATCTTGATTTTCTTTTCTGCACATGCTCAGAACAATCTTCATTGAAAAAATGTTATCCCCCCCCCTTTTTTAAAATGCCATTTCCCATGTGAATGTTCTCTTTTTAATGCAATGCTCATTTCAGTGCTTGGGCTTAATATTATGGGATGTTACTGTCCATGTCTCTGATGTAACTGTAGCTGAGAAGGATGATTTCTTCCGTGCTGTTAAAACAGTCTGATTTAAAAAAAATTTAAAATATCTTTTCTATATTTTGTAAAAAAAAATTGTTCACTTAAAATGTTCACTTAAAATGTTCTGCGCTTGCGCACAACATTTTAAGTGAAAATGTGCACGTGTGCAGAGTGCACAATTTTTTTTACTAGTAGCAATGGCCGCTGGAATCCACCCCTGCTCCTATCCCTCCTTCTATGGTTACTCGCCCACCTGGAAGTACGCCTAGGGCCTTCTGTGTGAGCAGGGGATTCGACTGGAAACCTTCCAGAGTCCAGTCCCACTTTATGACTCTGTAATTCTGTAACTTGGAATCCATAGTTGGTTAACATCTTTCTGAGGAAGAATTAACATGAAGGAGCCTGATCACACCTTTTCCAACTAATATGTTTTCTTAAAAAGCATTGGCTTTTTATGAGGTGTAGCTTACTTTTGACAGATGTATGGGATGAGTTTTAGGAGTGGTACGGTGGCCTAGAGGTGGGGCTCTCGCCTCACAGTCAGGAGGCTGTGAGTTCAATCCTAGGTAGAGGCACAGTGAGAATGTATCAGCTGAACAAAACTCCGCATTGGCAACAGGGAAGGGCATCCGGCCATTAAAACACTCTGCTAGCTCCATTCAGTTGCCCAAACTCCACCCTGCAAGGGATTATGGGGTGGTTAAAAGAAGGTGATGATGGGATGAGTTTTTATAATGAGGTAAGCTACAACTTGCAAATGCTTATATCCCTTTTGATATGCATACATTGTTAGAAAAAGCGTGTGCAGATACCTCCCGATTTTAGGCTACTGTAGACTAACATGGGGCTCCCCCACTGCCATGTCAGATTAATAGGTGTATCTCTGTATCTGGGAAAGGTGGAAGAATACACACAGATCTCTTTCAACTAGGCAGGTACTTAGTTCTATCTGATGTTTGCTGATCCTTGTAATGTTATTGTTATGCTGCTGGTTTTCAATACTTTTGCATTGCATCTTTTATTTAGATACATACATACATATATACATACAGTACACACACACACACACACACACACACACACACATATATATATATATAGTGTCACAACCCCTGGTAAGCCCCAATTATAGGAGGAAGCTAACAGCTTCCATTATCTGTCAATCGGCTCGTCACAAGAGTCCATCACGACAGAAACCCAATATTTTTACTGTTGCCTTTGTTACACATTTTGTGTTATATATTTATATATATTATATTATATTATATATATATATATATATATATATATATATATATATATATATATATATATATATATATATATATATATATATATACACACACATACACACACACACATATATATATATAACTGGTCTTGTTGTATTCGGGTCTTTTCTCGTGTACGATTGTCTTGGCAACGTTTCGGCAAGGTCTCACTCACCATCTTCAGGCTTTGTTTCAGTAAGTGGAATGATTGGTTGTGTGGTTATATCATGATTGATAGATTGGTGCTGATTGATGCTGGCTGTGTGTCCGTTGTTGTTTTGTGTTGTAACGGCCTGGGTGGTGGATGGGGCTCGTTTGTTGACTAGGGCTGGTTTCCAGATGTCTGGTAGTCAGGAGGTATCATCATGTTTATTCATGTTGTGGGGTTTCCATGCACCTTCAGCATTTAATCATGCCGGCTACATGAGCACGGAGACGTCTTTGGACAGCGCTGGCTCTTTGGCTTTGAAACAGAGATTAGCACCGCCCCCCTTGGGAATGACAAGCACATATGTGCAAGGGGAACCTTTACCTTATATATATAAATGTGAATGGCTCAAATATGCTATGGGACATTTCAGCTGAGTTCATACAACAAGCTTAGTCTTAAACTTGGGTCAAGAAAACATAATGGGTGGGTTGACCCAAAATGTTATGCCCAAAGATGTAAATTCAAGTCCATCTTGATGGGAGGACCTGGTTCATTCACTATATGATGAAATTATGATTTCACAGCATGTTGAATGACAAATACCCAATTTATTACGTTGGTTGAGCCTATGCAGGTAATCGTTGACTTACAACAGTTTATTTCGTGACCAAAGTTAACAAGAGCACTGAAAAAAGTGAACTGTGGTAGTATCCCCATGGTCACATGATCAAAATTCAACTGACTCATATTTATTTATTTTTAATGTATTTTTTAAAACACAAATAATACGAACAGTGCATAGACATCTGAATACAAAAAAAGAAAAAAAAAAGGAAAAAGGAAAAAAAACCCACATATTGCAGTGCACCTCCTGGAGACCTTTTTATAGACTCATATTTATGACGGTTGCAGTGTCCTAGGGTAACATGATCCCCTTTTGTGACCTTCTGACAAGCAAAAGTCAACAAGGAAGCCAGATTCCCCTAACAAACACGTCACAAACTTAAGAAGTTCATTGATTCACTTAACAACAGTGGCAAGAAATGTCGTAAAATGGAGCAAAGTTCCCTTAACAAGTGTCTCACTCAAACAACAGAAATTCTGGGCTCAATTGTGGTCGTAAGTTGAGGACAACCTGTATTGTGCATTCTTTTTTTAAAAAAAAAGAACCCAAAACAGGCAGCTGTAGCTATTTTACTTGAGCAGGATGTTTGTTTGTCTCCAGGAGAGGACAACCTGGGGGAATGGAGAACAGAAGGTTGTGAAACCGACACCAGCCAGGAGCACGTTGTTCTCTGCAAATGCAGCCATCTGACTTATTTTGCTGTCCTTGTGGTAAGCCAGTTGCTCTTCGGGTCTCTGGTGCACCAACTTCTTCTTGAGAAGGTCTTCTGGGAAATTGGAGTCCTTTGGATGCAACCTTTGCTCTGTTGAAGGCCCCTCGGTGGAAATGAAGTCCTACCGAGCAGAGAACCTCAATCTTTTTCCATATGGTCTTTTGGCAGCTATCTTGTAATCTCACCTAAAATGAGGCACAAAGTATGCCCAGTTCTATGTAGTTTTACTTAGCATGAACCTAAATGCCAAGAGAAGGCAATGGAAGAGATTATTTCTGCCTGCACAGTCATGCCATTTGATCGCTTGAGAGTAACAATGTAAGGCAGTGATGGCGAAGCTTTTCGGCACTGAGTGCCAAAAGGGGAGAGCTCAATTGTGGTCGTAATTGTAACACTCGTAACACTCATCGGGGCCACAACCTGGAAGAGGAGCGCCCAGGAGGCATGCGCATGTCGGGAAATGAACTTCCGGTTTCCGGTGCACACATGTGCCCCAGCCAGGTGGGCTTCTGGTTTCTGGCATGATTGCACGTATGATGATCAGCTGGCCAGCGTGCCTGCACACACTGGAAACCAGAAGGTTTCTGGCATTGCTGCACACATGAAGGCGAGCTGATCGTCATGCGCACATGCATGCGAGAAACCCAGAAGAGGAACAGGCAATAGCACGTGTGCCAGGAGACATGGTTCTGTGTGTCACTTTGGGAACGTGTGCCATAGATTCGCTGTCATGGGTCTAAGGTAAGAAGAGGCACTGTTGGGTGATAGGGAAACTCTAGAATTTGGAAAGCATGTGATGGGTGCATAGGCATAACCACTCACAAAGCACCCATTGCCTAGAAGGGGCAGCAATGGTTAGGATGTTCTCTTCCACCCCAGAGAGAACTAGAAGAAGAGACCCCTAGAAGTCATGAAGATGGTAGAGGTTGTTGCTTTGCCTTGTAGCAGGTCAACAGCCTAAATCTCTATAGAGATTCCCATCCAGCTCATGGTTGTCCCCAAGCTACTTTTCCAAAAGGCAACTGGACTTTTTCGGCTTATTCCTTGAAAACGTTTTGCTTCTCATCCAAGAAGCTTCTTTTTTTAAAAAAAATAGAATTTATTTTTATTTTCAAAACAAACACAACACATAAAATCTTCCTTTTTTACATACTGTAGAAAGTGTGGTTCCACCACAAAACCGCGGTCGACTAAAGCGCGTGTCACTAAAGCGCGGTGACAAAACCGCGCCGTCAAAACCGCGCGACAACAGCGCGCCGACAGAAGCGCACTGTAACATAACCCTAAAAATAACCCTAAACCTAACCCTAAACCTAACTAACCCTAACCCTAAACCTAACCCTAACCCTAACCCTAAACCTAACCCTAAACCTAACCCTAAACCTTACCTTAAGTTAAATCACGCTTCTGTCAGCGCGCTGTTGTCGGCGCGCTGTTGTCGGCGCGCTGTTGTCGGCGCGCTGTTGTCGGCGCGCTGTTGTCGCGTGCTTTTGACATCACGGTTTTAGCGCCGCGGTGTTGTCGGCGCGCTTTTGACTTTCGCGGTTATGTCGTGCCACGGAAAGTGTATCAGTTGGTTACAAAAGGTTTTCGTGCATCTCTTCCACAGTCATCAAGCATAATTCCTATTAACTCAAGTATTTTAACTCAGATATTTATACATGTTACCCTTATACCTCCATTTTCATTTGACTATAATAATTTAAATGTCCTTCATCATAAAATATACCAAGATTTAATACATAACCAAATACTGGCATTTCATTTAATATTTCTAAAATCCCCCACTGACACTGAATCCTTATGTCCTATTCTAACTAAACATCCATAATATTTAATAACAAACTTTTCAAATCCTCTTTTCCAAATCGCTGTTGGCAATTTTCATCTAGTTTCCTTATATTATATATCTCTCTCTATATATATAGGTTGTCATCATTATCCCTCCTTTATCCTGTATCATAACATTTCCCCCCTAATAATCAAAACTTAACTGTATCTAACTTGATTCTTTTTTATTAACCTTTGTATATAATCCAAAAGAATTTCTAATCTTCCTTTCATGGGTACCATTCAATATTCATATCCAATTATTACTTATCATAACACTACACATTGTATACATGGAGGTATAAGGGTAACATGTATAAATATCTGAGTTAAAATATTATGGCAGAAGATATAAGATTGTTTTGTTATTGGAAAGATACAGTTTGATAGATGGAAGAATATAACTTAAAACTAGTTAAACAGTGACATTTAGTGATAGTAGATATAATTAAATAAATAATTGATAATCCAAGAAGCTTCTTCAGTTCCGAAGAACTGAACCGAAGAAGCTTCTTAGATGAGAAGTGAAACGTTTTCAAGGGAAAAAAGCCAATAAAGTTCAGTTGCCTTTGGGATCAATATTTTAAGTACCCTTTAATCTAAAAAACTTATTAAACTATACAGTCGAACAGAGAGCCTGATTGGCCCAGGAATAATGTCTGATGAGCATGGGTGCACTTGAGAAAAAATGTTGTCCATTTTGTGCAACAACACGAGTATCTGCTGAAATCTCATAACACTTGGCACATTAGCACATTCACTAATGAAAAGAAGGACCAGGGGAGACATGGTAGCAGTGTTCCAATATTGGAGGGTCTCCTACAAAGATGAGGGGTGTTAAACTGTTTTTCAAAGCATCAAAAGGCAAGATGAGAAATAATGGATGGAAACTAACCAAGGAAAAAAGCAACCTAGAACTAAGGAGAAAATTCCTAATGGTTAGAGCAATCAACCAATAGAGTAGCTTGCCTTCAGAAGCTGTGGATGCTCCATCACTGGAGGCTTTCAAAAAGAGACTGGACATCCATTTGTCTGAAATGATATATAGTCTCCTGCTTGAGCAGGGGGTTGAACTAGAAGACTTCCAAGGTCCTTTCCAACTTAGTAAGATCATCCCTAGAATACTGCATCCAGTTTTGGTCTCCACACTATAAAAAAGATGTTGAGATTCTAGAAAGAATGCAGAGAAGAGCAACCAAGAGGATTAGGGAACTTAAGGCTAAAATGTATGAAGAACGGTTGCAGGAACTGGGCATGGCTGGTCTAGTGAAGAGAAGGACTAGGAGAGACATGATAGCACTGTCCCAATACTTGAGGGTCAGCCTGAGAGAGGAGGTGGTCAACCTGTTTTTCAAAGCTTCTGAAGTCCAGTCAAGGAATAATGGATGGAAACTGATCAAGAAGAAGAGAAGGATCAGGGGAGACATGATAGTAGTGTTCCAATATCTCAGGGTCTGCCACAGAGAGGAGGGGGTCAAGTTATTCTCCAAAACACCTGAAGGCCAAACAAGGAATAATGGATGGAAACTGATCAAGGAGAGATTCAACCTAGAAATAAGGAGGAATTTTCTGACAAGTGAGAACAATCAAGCAATGGAACAGAAGTTGCCTTCACATGTTGTGGGAGCTTCATCACTTGAGACTTTCAAGAAGAGACTGGACTGCCATTTGTCAGAAATGGTGTAGGGTGTCCTGCTTGGGTGGGGGGTTGGATTAGAAGACCTACAAGATCCTTCCAACTCTATTAATCTGTTAAACTCTATTATTCTATGGTCTAACACATTGTTAAAGGTAGCGAATCCTTCTGTGTGGACCATGCTCCTTTACTGGATACTAGAGTATCTAAAACATGTGTAGGTCCAGGTCACATTTCATCAATTTAAGACACTGTGGTCTGTGCTGATGGGGGATAATGGAGGTTCCAGTGGAAGACAGGAATTTATTACCTCTGCAAGAAATACATACACATCCCTTCCCTTGTAATTGGCTCTGCCATTTCTTCTTCCTCCCCTTATTCAGAAACTGTCTCCAGAACCTGTGGATGAAAGGTTGCTGACTCCTTTAACCTTTCTGAGTGACATCGGCTGTGGAATCTCAGCGTCGGCTTGTTTCATCACCATCTTCTTATACCTTCTCTCCAGGTAACCAGGTGACCCTTTTCAGGGTCAGAGAAATGGTCTCCCAGGCACAGTGACAAGGAGGGACACAGAGAAACGAGGATATGTCAGTTTCTGGCTTTAATTTCTTGGATGCTGAGCAGGGTCATCTTACTGAGATGGGTAACCATCAAATTGTTGAAATAATTTAAAGCAATTTAATTTAGGGAAGGAAAACAAGGTTGACTCAGCCTTCCATCCTTCCGAGGTGGGTAAAATGTGGACCCAGATTGCTGGGGGCAAGAGGATGTGTTAGATATCCCCCCCGCCACTGGTAGAGGTTTCCACCAAGGTCCTCTGTTCCGGCGGGATCAGAGGTCAAATCCTATTGGTCAAGAGGTCTGACAGATCCCTTTTAAAGGGGATGCTGTCTGACCCCTCTCCAGCCGGATGTTACCCTGACTTGCAATAAAGAGCTGTTGTTACTGGAGCCTTTGTGTGCCTTCCTTTACCCAATCTAACAGCATGACTCTGTAAAACGCTTAGAGAGGACTGCAAAATACTAAGAAGTGGTCATGTCTAAATCAGAAGTCTTCAATATTGGCAACTTTAAGACTTGTGGACTTCAACTCCCAGAATTCTCCAGCCAGCATAGCTATGCTATTAATATTCCCCTCCCTCCCTCCCTCCCCCCTCCCTCCCTCCCTCCCTCCCTCCCTCCCTCCCTCCCTTCCTTCCTTCAATGCATGCATGCATGGTTTGCAGTTGTTAGAATGCAGTATTGCAGGCAAACTCTGTCCACTGCCAAGAATTTGATTCTCACCAGGCTCAAGGTTGACTCAGCCTTCCATTATCCAAGATGGGTAAAATGAGGATGCCGATTGTTGGGGGCAAGAGGTTGACTCTGTAAACCACTTAGAGACAGCTATAAAGTGGAATATAAGTCTTAAGTGCTATTACTAACTTCCTGCCTGCCTGCCTGCCTGCCTGCCTGCCTGCCTGCCTGCCTGCCTGCCTGCCTGCCTGCCTGCCTTCCTTCCTTCCTTCCTTCCTTCCTTCCTTCCCTCCTTCCTCCCTCCCTCCCTCCCTCCCTCCTTCCCTCGAATCTCACCTGGATCAAAGTTGAAGGTTGACTCAGCCTTCCCTCCTCCCAAGGTGGGTAAAATGAAGACCCAGACTGTTGGGGGCAAATAGGCTGACTCTGTAAACCGCTTAGAGAAGGCTGTGAAGCACTGTGAAGCGGTATATAAGTCTAAGTACTATTGCTATTGCCCTTCTTCCTTCCTTCCTTCCTTCCTTCCTTCCTTCCTTCCTTCCTTCCTTCCTTCCTTCCTTCCTTCCTTCCTTCCTTCCCTCCGTCCTTCCTTCCTTCCTTCCTCCCTCCCTCCCTCCCTCCCTCCCTCCCTCCCTCCCTCCCTCCCTTTCTACTTATTGCCAATAGTTTGAATCTCATCAGGCTCAAGGTTGACTCAGCCTTCCCTCCTTCCGAGATGGTTAAAATGAGGACCCAGATTGTTAGGGATAATAGGCTTACTTTGTAAAATGCTTAGAGAGGGTTGGAAAGCCCTGTGAAGTGGCATATAAGTCTAAGTGCTATTGCTAAATGAAAATACAGGTAGTCCTTGACTGACAACATTTAGTGACCATCCAAAGTTACAACGGCACTGAAAAAAGTAACTGAGAACCATTCTTCATACTTATGACCGTTGCAGCATGCCCCTGGTCCTATGATTTACACTCAAGTGCTTGGCAACTGACTCACATTTATGATGGTTGCAGTGTCCCAGGGTCATGGGATCCCCTTTTGCGACCTTCTGACAAGCGAAGTCAACGGGGAAATCAGATTCACTTAACAACTGCATTACTAATATAACAACTACGGCGATCTATTTAACAGCTGTGGCAAGACAAGTCGTAAAATGCGGCAAAATTCACTGAACAACTGTCTTGCTTAGCAGGGGAAATCTGGTGCTCAATTGTGTTTGTAAGTCGAGGACTACCTGCAGTATTTCTCTCCTTTCTGGACCCTACCAGCTCCAATTCTGCAGTTGATCTCCTTTCCTTTTCTCCTTGTAGGAAACTCTATCACGATTCCACCACAAAGATCCACATCAATCTCCTGGGCGCCCTTTTCTTTCTCAACGTGTCATTCTTGATCAGCAAGACTTTGGTTGACCATCCGCCGTGGTGCAGCATCCTGGCTGCCTTCCTCCACTACTCCTTGCTCTGCAGTTTGACCTGGATGGCCATCGAGGGCTTCCACCTCTACTTGCTGGTGATCAGAGTCTACAACTCCTACATCAGCCGTTACCTGCTGAAGCTGTGTGCTGTGGGGTGGGGTAAGGATTTGTAGGCTGCCCGCATTGGGAAAACACATCAGCGTGAAGTCACCTTCTGAATTCCTTTGACTCTTGCTCGCTTTCCAAAGCAAGAAACGCAGCTTGTGCATCTGGTTGAAAAATTAGTTGCCCTGAGCTTCTCCAGTGGGAGAAAGAAGTCACATCTGAATAGTAGAAAGGAGGCATTAACAAGGACAATAGTTTGACTTTTGTCTTTCCTATCTTTCTTTCTATCTGTCTTTCCTATCTATCTATCTATCTATCTATCTATCTATCTATCTATCTATCTATCTATCTATCTATCTATCATCTATCATCTATCATCTATCATCTATCTATCTATCTATCTATCTATCTATCTATATCTATCTATCTATCTATCTATCTATCTATCTATCTTTCCTATCTTTCTTTCTATCCTATCCTATCCTATCCTATCCTATCCTATCCTATCCTATCCTATCCTATCCTATCCTATCCTATCCTATCCTATCCTTCTTTCTATTTATTTATCTCTTTCCTATCTTCCTTTCTATCTGTCTTTCCTATCTTTCTTTCTATCTATCTTTCCCATCTTCCTTCCTTCCTTCCTTTCTATCTATCTATCTTTCCTAGCTTCCTTTCTATCTCTCTTTCCTATCTTTTCTATCTTCCAGTATCCAAACAGTGTCCATAGCACACCCTCTTCCAGTTTTCACATGACACAAACTCTGCAAGTTAGGTGTAGTGTATATTGTAATGCATATTGGAGGTGGTGACCCTTTGAGAGCTGAATGCAATGAAATTTCACTTTTATGTATGCTGATTAGTGTACTTTCAAAGTGACAATAAAGTTATTATTCTATCCTATCCTATCCTTCATTCCAATATCTATTCTATTCTATTCTGTTCTATTCTGAATTCTATTCTGAACTATTCAATATTCCCACATTCTCAAATTGAGAATCTGGGTTTTAAAGCTTGCAAGCAGCCTTCAAATTCAAATCCAGAATAGAGCTGGAAGAGATCTTGGAGGTCTTCTAGGGTGTCCTGCTTGAGCAGGGGGATGGACTAGCAGACCTCCAAAATCCCTTCCAGCTCTATTCCATTCCATTCTATTCAAGGGTGGGTTTCAACCATTGTTAGTGCCAGTTCTCTTGTGCATGTGCTTCGTGTGCATCTACAATTCAAGTGAAATTGTTCTGCACATACGCAGAACTAAAAAAAAAAAGATGGCGGCAGTGATGGGGAACTGGTTCAGGGCGTGGCGAGCCTGGGTCACTGCTGGTTCTGTGGTAGGAACCCACCTCTGATTCTATCCTATCCTATCCTATCCTACCCTATCCTATCCTATCCTATCCTATCCTATCCTATCCTATCCTGAAAGACGGCAGCTGATCCAGTCTTGCTGCAAATTCAGAGCTCTTGTTCTCCAAAGTTGGTTTCTCCAAACTTAGCAACTTTAAGACTTGTGGACTCCAATTCCCAGAATTCCGCATCCAATTCTGGGAGTTGAAATCCATTAGTCAAAGTTCCCAAGTTTGGAAATTTCCTGTTCTAAAATACAGGCAGTCCTTGACTTGCAATAGTTCATTTAGTTACAACAGCATCAAAAAATTATGACCGTTCTTCACACTTTCAACATCTGTAGCATCCTGGGGTCATGTGGTCAAAATTTGGACACTTGGCAGCTGGTTCATACTTATGACGGGTGCTGTGTCGCAGGGTCACGTGATCCCTTTTTGTAACTTTCAGAGAAACAAAGTCAACGGGGGAAGCCAGATCCACTTATCAACCATGTTACTAACTTAAAAACTGCAGTGATTCACTTAACAACTGTGGCCAGAAAGATCGTAAAATGGGGCAAAACTCACTTAACAAATATCTCACTTAACAACAGACATTTGGGGCTCAATTGTGGTCGTACTTCTTTCCCAATTCTGTCAAATTTAAGATTTGTGGATTTCAACTCCCAGAATTCCTAGCCAGCAAGTCTTCAGTCTTCCCTCCCCTCCTCATCTCACCCAAAATTAAATGCTACATCAGGTTACTCACTCTTTTACATCTGTTGCAGTGGTGGGTTCGGCCGAACTGGTGGTACCTTGGCGGCCTCTAGACCTGGGACTCTCTGTATAGGCCTGCTAAACTCTTATTTTGGAGTCCATCGCTGTTTCTTCTCTCCTTCTGCAGGGCTCCCTGGAATCATAGTCCTGGTCAGCTTCCTTAGCGTGAAGAAGGCTTATAATCAGCATGATATCAACACTGGCTCTCAATACAATAAATCTTCCATGTGAGTAGTAGGGAAGCAGCTGCCTCAGCTGTGTAGTTTTAACTCCTATATGTTATACAGATGGGCCTTGATATACAAGATTGGTTTAGTGACCCCTTGAAGTTACAACAGCATTGAAAAAAAACAGCAACATGGAATGGAATGGAATAGAATAGAATAGAATAAGAAGAATGGAATGGAACGGAACAGAACAGAATACAATAGAATAAGAAAAATTGAGTGGAATGGAATGAAATAGAATAAGAGTGGAGTGAAGTGAAGTGGAATGGAATGGAATGAAATAGAATGAAATGGAATGGAATAGAATAGAATAAGAAGAATGGAGTGGAATGGAATGGAATGGAATAGAATAGAATAAGAAGAATGGAATGGAACGGAATGGAATAGAATAGAATAAGAAGAATGGAATGGAACAGAATGAAATAGAATGGAATGGAATAGAATAGAATAGAATAGAATAAGAAGAATGGAGTGGAATGGAATGGAATAGAATAAGAAGAGTGGAGTGGGGTGGAATGGAATAGAATAGAATAAGAAGAATGGAGTGGAGTGGAGTGGAGTGGAATGGAATGGAATGGAACGGAATGAAACGGAATGGAATAGAATAGAATTACAGAGTTGGAAGGGACCTTGGAGGTCTTCTAATCCAGCTCCCTGCTCAAGCAGGAGAACCTGTACCATCTCAGACAAATGACTGACCTTGACTTACAACAGCTTGGTTAGTAACATTCAGTTACAACGGCACTGAAAAAAGCCACAGTTACGTCCTTTCTAGCATCCCCATGATCATGTGATCAAAATTCAGATGCTTGGCAACTGGTTCACATTTATGACAGTCACGGTATCTCAGGGTCACGTGATCTGCTTTTGAAACCTTCTGACAAGCAAAGTCAATGGAGAAGCCAGATTCACTTTCAGGATTAGGACAGATTGTAGGCAGGGAGGAACAGAGAGGCAGGATGAACATGAGAGACAGAGCTCAAGAGCAAGGACCACCTTCTCCTGATCCAAGGGCTTAGAGAATGGCGAGAAGGTGTGAGCAGCGCAGACTGAGCAGGCTACTTGGGAGAAGAGGGCTCTGTGCATTTTCACAAGGCACACCTGGAGACTGAGACTTAAGGAGACACTATGGGGAGGGGCATTTGTTGGGAACAAACACTGAGTTCCTGAAGTGTTGAGTGCCGACGTTTGAACTTTCCAAGAGTCCTTGCATTCCTTCTGGCATTCTGGACTAATTACCTGCATTGTTTGCTTCCTGAACTCCTTGATTTGACAAATAAATTTGGATTTATTGCTGTGCATCCTTGTTGGGCTGGACTAATTGCAGCTAGAGGCTGCCTGAGGTTTGTGGCGGGGGTGGGGTGGGGTGTTGTTATCACTCTGTTCTGGGAATTGCCAGAAACATGGGAGCGTTTGGGGTAATTTGGAGGAATAAAGGGGCGGTTTGAACTGCCAGATCTTTGGGTTATCCCTGTGCTGTGTCCTGGGTCATCACACCTTGGCTTCTGATGGGTTGACACAGACTTTTCTTGGTCTCTCTTGGAAACATAAAGGAGCCTCTGATCTTTGCGTTTTCTTCTCTTCCAGATGCTGGATCACCTCCCCCATCTTGAGCCATATCACCCTTGCTTATGTTGGTGGCACCGTGTTATTCAACATGGTTATCTTGGTGTTGGTGGTGCAGAAGCTTAGACAGCTCAGAGCTCACCCCCTTCGTCGGCCTCAGGAACATACCTGCAAAGATGTGGGAACCGTTCTTGGAATGACCTTCCTCCTGGGGACCACCTGGATATTGCTCTTCATGTCCTTTGGGGTCTTCTTAGTTCCACAGATCTTCCTCTTTACAATCTTCAACAGCCTCCAAGGTTTGTAAGATGGCTGAGACCCTACACCCCCCCCCCCCCAGGGATGGGATAACTTGCCATGGCCAACTCACCATGGCCAACTCACCATGGCCAACTCACTGCAGCCAACTCACCATGGCCAAGTAGCCATGGCCAACTCACTGCAGCCAACTCACCATGGCCAAGTAGCCATGGCCAACTCACTGCTGCCAACTCACCATGGCCAACTAGTCATGGTCAAGAGGAGGAGAACACTGTAACTACCCTTAGTTAAGCTTTTGGTGACTGGTTGCTATGATACTATGATCAATTCTCTTATGTCTCTTTTGTAGTAGTGGTTTAGTGGTTTAGTGGTTTATTAGCATTTGTAGGCCGCCCTTTTCCCTGAGGGGACTCAGGGCGGCTCACAGAAAACCAGGGAGAGGGGAATACAATATTAAGACAACAACATATAATAAAAATAGTAAGCAACATTCATTCATCATTCGGGCGGGGTAGCAATTCTTATCCCCAGGCCTGACGGGCGAGCCAGTTCTTCAAGGCTATGCGGAAGGCCTGGACGGTGGAGAGGGTACGAATCTCCACGGGGAGCTCGTTCCAAAGGGTCGGGGCTACTGCTGAGAAGGCCCTCCTCCTTGTAGTTGCCAGCCGACACTGGCTGGCCGATGGAATGCGGAGGAGGCCTAATCTATGGGATCTTATAGGTCGTAGGGAGGTAATTGGCAGAAGGCGGTCTCTCAAGTACTCGTGTTTTGGTCTGTGACCGTAAATAAAGTATATATAACTCACTGCAGCCAACTCACCATGGCCAACTAGCCATGGCCAACTCACTGCAGCCAATTCATCATGACCAACTCACTGCAGCCAACTCATCATGGACAACTTGTTATGCGACAATTTAACAATTCTATTTAATTATTTACAATAAATAAAAAATAGTTTAATTTTTGCCATTCACATTTAATTCTGTCCCTCCTTCTGTATTCTTTCTTCCATGATTCTATTCCACCATTTCTTTGGTATTAGTGTCACTCTTGTCTAGGAATGAGTTGTCCCTCAGAGAGATGGCTGTGGTGAGTTAGTCATGGTGAGTTGGCTGTGGCAAGTTGACCATGGCAAATTGTCATAGACACCCCCCCCCACTCCACCCCAGTATATTCCAATATGCAAAGGTTCTGCTTTCTCCCCCCCCCCCCCCCGCTTTTCATGCAGGAGCCATCATCTGTCTTTGGTATTGCTTTTTACGGTGTCGTTCAGCATCCAAAAACTCACCTGGATTCTCTCAGTCATCGGCAACATCACCTGGTTTGTGAAGACTCTGGACCAAGGAAGGACCAGATTCCAAAAAAGACACCTGAGCACTGCATCCCTATATCATACATTGGGAGCATTCTATTTCCCCCCCTAAGTTAGGCCTGAAAGGAAGGATGTTTTGTCTTCATGGCAGTAGATGGATGGAAGGAAGGAAGGAAGGAAGGAAGGAAGGAAGGAAGGAAGGAAAGAAAGAAAGAAAGAAAGAAGAAAGAAAGAAAGAAAGAAAAGAAAGAAAGGCAAGTTAGGCCTGAAAGGAAGGATGTTTTGTCTTCATGGCAGTAGATGGATGGAAGGAAGGAAGGAAGGAAGGAAGGAAGGAAGGAAAGAAAGGAAAGAAAGAAGAAGAAAGAAAGGAAAAGAAAGAAAGAAAGGCAAGTTAGGCCTGAAGGAAGGATGTTTTGTCTTCATGGCAGTAGATGGATGGAAGGAAGGAAGGAAGGAAGAAAGGAAGGAAGGAAAGAAAGAAAGAAAGAAAGGCAAGTTAGGCCTGAAAGGAAGGATGTTTTGTCTTCATGGCAGAAGATGAAAGGAAGGAAGGAAGGAAGAGCAAGGAGAGTTCCCTATACAGTTAGACCTTGACTTAACAACCATTCATTTAGTGACCTTTCCAAGTTATGACGACACTGAAAAAAATGACTTATGACCATTTTTCACAGTTACGACCGTTGCAACGTCCGCATGGTCATACGATCAAAATTCACTCGCTTGGCAATTGACTCATATTTATGACGGTCGCAGTGTCCTGGGGTCATGTGACCTTCTGACAAGCAAAGTCAATGGGGAAGCCAGAATCACTTAAGAAGCGTGTGATTAAGCTAACAACTGCAGTGATTCACTTAACAACAAGAAAGGTCTCCAAAGTCACTTAACAATTGTTTTGCTTCGCATGGAACTTTTGGGCTCAAATGCTGGTTGCAAGCCAGGGATTACCTGTAACAGATATTGAAGTAAGAGCTTTGGGGCATCAGGCATAACTCCTGCTTGGTTCTCCTGCTTCAGCAAGCCGTCTGGACTAGAAGACCTCCAAGGTCCCTTCCAGCTCTATTCTATTCTAATCTAATAACTAATATTGAGAGTTTTATTTCATCTTATTTATTAAATGTATACATCTCCCATCTCTCTGGCTGCCCTTGCACTAACAGTGAGGCTCACAGCTTCTGTGTTTGTTCCCATCACAGTCTTTGAGGCCCAGCGAGCGTGAGCTCCGTTGTCATACGATAAACCAGACAGCAGATGAGAAATACTAGATGGCTTTTTTCCCCCTTTTGCAATTGAGATGCCTACCATTTTCACAAATGCAAAGTTTCTCTGCTTTGCACAAGTCATTTTTGTTTTCATTTCTCTTTGGGTTAACACAGACAAACTGGCTGAACTCGTTACAACAGTGGTTCCCAAACTTGGCAACTTTAAGACTTGTGGACTTCAACTCCCAGAATTCTCCAGCCAGCTCTGCAGAGCTGGCTGGAGAATTCTGGGAGTTGAAGTCCACAAGTCTTAAAGTTGCCAAGTTTGGGAACCACTGCGTTACAACATATTTTTCTTCCCTGGAAATTTCTGTAATGCCTCTTCCTTCTTCTTTATCTCCTCTAGAGTCACTTCTCTTTTCTATTCCTTCTGCTTCTTACGCTTGCTACGATGTAGAATAAAATGTCCTCTCCAGGGGTGTGTTCCTGCTGCCTTTACTACTGGTTTGGCGCCTGAAAATCTTTGCCTGAGAGCACTCGCTTTACTTGTGCAAATGCCAAATGCGCACTCTGCGTATGTGCACATTTGCACTTAAAACAGTCTGCGCATGTGGACAACATTAAAAAAAGGAAAAAAATACATTTTTTACAATGAAGATTGTTCTGTGCATGTGCAGAACAGAAAACAAAGATGGCACCACCAAAGATAGAACAAGTTCGGGCGCGTGTCCGCCGGAGTTGCTACCTATTCAGCCGAACCGTACCGTACTGGTAGGAACCCACCTCTGGTCCTCTCTTTTTACCCACATTATCCTAACATCTGTATCTTTGTCGTGTTTATTTTATTATCTTTATGTCAGGCCTGCGGTCATATTCTTTTTAGGATCTTTGGCCTGCCAAACTCTCTCTTATTTTACTATGCTGTTTCATTAGTGGGATAATTGGGAGGGGGAATAGTAAGGAGTAGAATGTATTGTTGTCAAAATAAAACATTCCTTTCTAGAAGCCCAAGGTCATCCTTTGTCTCCGCACCTCTGCACCTGACCAGAACTGGATGGGTGGAACTGCCAGCATGGCAGTGGAAGATTGGACCATGGGATGGACTTGTGGGTCTGGGGGGCAAGATCATGAACTTTCAACTGGGTGGAAAACCCAGGAAGCTTTCAGATTCGGGTTTTCCACATATGTGTGCCAACATGGCTCTCTTAATAAATTGGAACTTTAAGGAAAGTTCTGCCTTGAACTCTGATTTAATTTTGGATGATATTTGGAACGCTGACACTTTATTTGAAGACTATTCTCAATAAATTCTTTCAGCTTTTTTATACTCCTCTATTATTTCATTTTGTAAAACCATGTCTTGTTAAACCCACCTCTGAAGAAACTAATTTTCCTTTTAAATGTTAACATCACCATATAGTATTACAATCTGAAAAAGCCTTGGGCAATATTTCCTTTGTTGACATAGCTAAATTCATAGAAATGCAGAACATACAAATATGAGTTATGACCACCACTGACCCTAGCCATAAAGTAACTGACTCTGTGACTGGATCCAATTTTACAGCTTTTTTCATGGCTGTCGTTAAGTGAACATCACTGTTCTTAAGCAAACACACTCTCCACGATTCAGCGGGTTTCGCGAGAAGTTGGAAGTAAATGCCACTTCCTGGTAAAACCATCAAAAACCGGAGTCCCATGACCATGGGGCACGGCATGAATTGACATGCTGGCTGCCGAGTGCCCAAATGCAATTATGTGGACTGAGGTATGTTGGGGGTGGGGGGTGGGGGTTGACATTAGACTTGCAAACTTGGAAGTGTGGGGGGATCCCTTGTAACTTTCAATGATTTCTACATTAGTGGTTCTAAGTTGTGTCTATATCTCTTTTGATCTTCATCACAGGATCAAATCTAGGTCAGTTACCAGGACCAGGGGTTGTGTCTTCCAAGCTTTCAGTCTTGTGCTGGAGCCCAGCCTCCGGGAACGTCTCTCTCTCTCTCTCCACGATGTATCTGGGGATGGGTTCCAGCATGAATTCAAAAGCTATTTGTTCTGTTCTCTTCTGATCTCTTCTATTCTGTTCTATTCTGTTCTATGCCATGCCATCCCATGCCGTTCCTTTCCGTCCTATCCTATCTATCCTATCCTATCCTATCCTATCCTATCCTATCCTATCCTATCCTATCCTATCCTATCCTATCCTATCCTATCTATCCTATCTATCCTATCCTATCTATTCTGTATTCTATTCTATATTCTATTCTATATTCTATTCTATTCTGCTCTTCTCTGCTTACACTACGCTACGCTACGCTATGCTGCTCTATGTTCTGTTTTCTGTTTCTGTTTTCTATTATGCTCTGTTCTGCTCTGTTCTGTTGTGTTTTATATTCTATTCTATCCTATTCTGTTCTGTTTTGTTCTCTTCTCTTCTGTTTTCTGTTCTGTTTTCTATTCTGCTCTGTTCTGCTCTGTTCTGCTCTGTTGTGTTCTATGGTCTGTTCTATTCTGTTCTATTCCAGTCCAGTCCAGTCTCTGGTTCCAGTGACCAACCCAGATTGGCTCCTGCAAGATTATTCTGGCACACATATAGTTTGCCTTCATTCGTAAGATCTGTATCTGTCAGACAAATAATATCTTCTTTTGAAACCCCCTTTTCAAGTCTCTATACTTCTACAAATTCTGAATTCTCCATTATATAAGAAAACATCTCTCTATAGTTTGTCTTGTGTTCTTTTAATGCCTTTCTCACAGGTTTCACAATGGCCTAATCAAGACCCAGAACACTCCCACCATCGCAGACAGGGCAAGCCACTGGTATATCAATAGAGAGCCAACCCCACTTCCTACTAACACTGAGGATGGAACCTAGTTAGGTCATGAAATGTCTGCAAGAAAACATCCAAGCTCAGAGAGCACCAGGACAGTGGTGGGATTCAAATATTTTTACTACTGATTTTTTTTGGGGGGGTTGTGTGGCTTGATGGCATGACTTGATGTGCGTGGCAGGGAAGGTTACTGCAAAATCCTTCTCCCCACCCCACTAGCCTGCTTACCAGCTCCATTCTCCTGTGGAGGGCAACAGAAGAAGACCCAGCCGATCAGCTGGGACTCGGGAGGCAGAGAATAGATGGGGCTGGGCCAGCCAGAAGTGGCATTTGCTGGTTCTCCGAACTACTCAAAATTTCCACTATCGGTTCACCAGAACCGGTCAGATTCTGCTGAATATCACCTCTGCACCAGGGGCCTCACAGAGTCCAACCCCCTAAGCCAAATCAATCAGCCAATTGTATTGTAATGGGAAAGGAAGCAATAACATATCCCAAAGGAGCCAAGGAGAAAACTGGGTTTTGAAAAATATTTCTGCTTGATTTTTTTTTAAAAAAAGATCTGTATAAATGATGTCCCTTCCCTCTCCCCTCAAAGTTCTTCTTGGATAACAGAATGACAGAATAAGAGGGAAAGGACCTTGGAGATCTTCTAGTCCAACCCGCTGCTCAAGCAGGAGACCCTATACCATTTCAGACAAGTGGCTGTCCAGTCTCTTCTTAAAGGCCTCCAGTGATGGAGCAGCCACAACTTCTGAAGGCCACTTCTGTTCTACAAGTTAATGATTCCCACTGACAGGAAATTTCTCCTCAGCACCCAGATTGTTGGGGGTGCTGACTCTGTAAACCGCTTAGACAGGACTGTGAAACACTATGAAGCAGTATATAAGTCTAAGGGCTGTTATTATAGCTATTACTTCTAGGTTGCTTCTCTCCATTAGTTTCCACCCATTGTTTTTTTGTCCTACTTTCAACTGCTTTGAGGAATAGATTGACCCCCTCTTCTTTGTGGCAACCCCTCAAATATTAAAGGTAAAGGTTCCCCTAGCAAATATGAGAGCCGAGGTGGCGCAGTGGCGCAGTGGTTAAATGCAGCACTGCAGGCTACTTCAGCTGACTGCAGTTCAGCAGTTCGGCTGTTCAAATCTCAAACGGCTCAGGGTTGACTCAGCCTTCCATCCTTCCGAGGTGGGTAAAATGAGACCCGGATTGTTGGGGCAATATGCTGACTCTGTAAACCACTTAGAGAGGGCTGAAAGCCCTATGAAGCGGTATATAAGTCTGCTATTGCTATTGCTATGTGCTAGTCATTCCTGACTCTAAGAGGCGGTGGTCATCTCTCTTTCAAAGCCGAAGAGCCAGCGCTGTCCAAAGACATCTCCGTGGTCATGTGGCCGGCATGACTAAATGCTGAAGGCGCACGGAACACTGTTACCTTCCCACCAAGGTGATCCCTATTTCTCTACTTTCCATTTTTTACATGCTTTCGAACTGCTAGGTTGGCAGAAGCTGGGATAAGTAACAGGAGTTCACTACCATATGCGGCGCTAGGGATTTGAACCGCTGATCTTTCTGCAGACCTTTCTGATCGATAAGCTCAGTGTCTTAGCCACTGAGCCACCGCGTCCTCAAGTATTAGAACAGTGTTTCTCAATCTTGTCAACTTGAAGATGTCTGGACTTCAACTCCAGCGAATGCTGGCTGGGGAATTCTGGGAGTTAAAGTCCAGACATCTTCAAGTTGACAAGGTTGAGAAACACTGTATTAGAACCTACTATTGTGACACGAAATTCTTAGAATGAGCATGCAAAGCTAGTAAATCTCTCTATAGTTTTTTTTTTAAGGCTACACCTCTTCCCGTCTGGTAATTATTTTTCCAAGAAACGATGGATGGAAACTAATCAAGGAGAGAAGCAATCTGGAATTAAGGAGAAACTTCCTAACAGGGAGGACAATTCACCAGTGGAACAGCTTGCCACCAGAAATTGTGGGTGCTTCATCACTAGATGCTTTTAAAAAGCGTCTAGAGTCTATACAGTCACTTGTCTGAAATAGTATAGGACAGGGGGCTGGACTAGAAGACCTCCAAGGTCCCTTCAGCTGTATGTATGTTATTTGGAAGATTTCCAGAACATTGGAGGCAAAATCCTATGAAAAATGACTAAAGAACTGGGTTTCATCACATCCAGCTTGAGATCAAAATCTAAAAGGAAAGGAAATGACAGCCAGAATCCTCCAACCACTAGAAATAACAATAGACCACAAACCCACAGCCACCCTCTGCCAGAAATTATCTAGAACCAAAGACAAGATACAGAAGGATGAAACAAACAATGTCATTTACCCAATCAACTGTAGCCATTGCAACCAATTCTATGTGAGACAAACATCACATTGATTAAAAATCAGGATCCAGAAACAGCAGCTATCAATCAAACGGCATGATCCCAAATCCTTAATCTCACAGCGACACCGAACAGCACCACAAAAATCATTGGCCACAATATTCTTGTTAGGTATAATACCAGAAATTTATAATGAAGGAAATACATATCTGTAATATTACACATGCTGACAGCAGCAAGAATTGTGTTTGCACAATATTGAAAAAAATGAGGACACTCCTGCAGATGAAAATATAATTAGAAAAATACTAGACTGTGCTGGGATGGATAGATTGACATTAAAAATAAAAGACAAGGAAGAAAGAGAATATTTTTCAACACGGGACTTATTTTATCAGTAGTTAGAAAAGAGGTAGAAGATAAAAGATCATTGCTATGTAAAAATAAATGATGAAAGATTATTATATATAAGTAAGCATTACTATTATCACTACTACTACTATTATTAATACAATTATTATTATTTTGTATAAGTAAATGGATTCAGACAATACACTCCAGTCCAGTCTCTTCTTGAAAACTTCCAGTGATGAAGCTTCCACAACCTCCGAAGGCAACCTGTTCCATGGGTTGATTGTTCTCACTTGTCAGAAAATTCCTCCTTATTTCCAGGTTGAATCTCTCCTTGGTCAGTTTCCACCCATTATTCCTTATCTGGACCTTCAGGTGCTTTGGAGAATAGCTTGACCCCCTCCTCTCTGTGGCAGCCCCTCAAATATTGGAAGATGCTATCCTGTCTCCCCTGGTCCTTCTCTTCACTAGACTAGCCATGCCCAGTTCCTGCAACCGTTCTTTGTATGTTTTAGCCTCCAGTCCCCTAATTCTCTTGGTTGCTCTTCTCTGCACTTTTTCTAGAGTCTCAACATCTCTGTTTATAATGTAGTGACCAAAACTAGATGCAGTACTGAAGGTGTGGTTTTACTAGGGCTTTATAGAGTGGTATTAGTACCTCCCTTGATCTTGAGTGTATCCCTCTGTTAATGCGATTTAGGATTGCGTTGGTTTTTTTGTCTGCTGCCGCAAACACCCAGCTCACATTTAACTGGTTGTCCACTAAGACTCCAAGATCCCTCTCTCAGTCACTGCTATTAAGCCTGGTTTCACCCAGTCTATATTTGTACTTTTGGTTTTTCTAGTCTAAATGCAAGTAAGTATTAAGCAAGTAAAGTATTAAGGTATTAAGTAATACTGTCCCCTGTGCAGTTGCATCGCCGTTTCTTAGCAGAGGAAGCCTGTGTTGTTGATGTGGTCAGCATGAATATATACGCAGAGTGCACAGAACACTGTTCCTTCCTTCCCATTGAAATGGTACTTATTTATTGGCATTTTTTGCATGCTTTTGAACTGCTAGGTGGGCAGGAGCTGGGTCAGGAATGGGAGCTCACCCCATTGTGAGGTGCTGCAGTCTCGAACTGCCAATCTGCGGTTGACAAGTCCATTGACATAACCACTAGGCCACCACGCCTCCTATTTAAAAAGTACCATATTACCATCTGTTGACAAAGCCTCAGAAGGAACTGAATGGGAGGGGAAAGACCACTAGATGGCGACAAAAGACCAGCCACAAATGACCAAATGACTCAGAAACATCTGGTTTTCCCCTGATGGAAATGCCATGAACACATGGAGCAACATCTGTAGGAATTCCTGCAGGAAAAATGACCCTGGATCAGAGAACGTGGCTGTATCCAGATTCAGTAGCATAGCAAAATTTACTGGAAAAAGTAAGAATCAAAGTCTTATTCCAGTTCAACTTCTAATTGACATCCCTGCTATCTCTACATCACTTTTGGGGCAAGATTATAAAATCCCTTTTTTTCGAGATTTTTCTTTCAAGGTTTTTCTTTTGTCTTTTGCTGTTCTACTTTAGTGGACGGTCCATGGGGTTTGCTAAGGTTTTCTGATCTAGGTACATGTACTCCTCAACTTACGTCCACAATTGAGCCCAGAATTTATGTTCCTAAGTGAGAAATTTGTTAAGTGAGTTTTGCCCCATTTAATGACTTTTCTTGTCACATTTGTTAAGTGAATCATTGCAGTTGATAAATTAATCACACGGTTGTTAAGTGAATCTGTTTTCCCCAATGACTTTGCTTGTCAAAATGTGGCAAAAAATATGACCCCCGGACACTGCAACGGTCATAATTATGAATCAGTTGCCAAAAGTCTGACTTTTGATCACATGATCATGCAAAGGTCATAAGTCACTTTTTCCAGAGCTCTTATAACTTTGAACGGTCACTAAATGAACTGTTATAAGTCAAGGACGTCCGTTTTTTTTACAACCCTAGGTGGCTCTCCCCATCCTGATGCTTTCCAGATGTAAAAGTAAAGGTAAAGGTTCCCCTAGCACAGTGTTTTTCAACCTTAGCGACTTTAAGTCCTGTGGACTTCAACTCCCAGAATCCCCCTGGCTGGGGGATTCTGGGAGTTGAAGTCCACAGGACTTAAAGTCGCCAAGGTTGAAAAACACTGCCCTAGCACATACGTACTAGTCGTTCCTGACTCTAGGGGGCCGTGCTCATCTCCGTTTCAAAGCCAAAGAGCCAGCGCTGTCCGAAGACTATGGTCTTGTGGCTGGCATGACTCAACACCGAAGGCGCACGGAACACTGTTCCCTGCCCACCAAAGGTGGTTCCTATTTTTCTACTTGCATTTTTTACGTGCTTTTGAACTGCTAGGTTGGCAGAAGCTGGGACTTCTGCCAATGGGAGCTCACTCAGTTACACAGCTCTAGGGATTCGAACCGCTGAACAACCGACCTTTCTGATCGACAAGCTCAGCGTCTTTGCCACTGAGCCACTGTGTCCAGATGTATTGGATGCCAACTCTTATAATCCCCAGGAGTATAGAATTGGAGGAATTGATCCAACTCTTTGAATGTACCAATTGGGGAAAACTGGAATGCAGTCCTCGATTTACAATAGTTCACTTAGTGACCATTCAAAGTTACAACGTAACTGAAAAAAGGTGAGGAGTACATGTACCTACATCAGCATCCCCATGGTGATATGATCAAAAGCCAGATGGCAAAAACTGACTCATAGTTATGACAATTGCAGTGTCCCAAAGTCATGTGAGCAAAGTCAAAGGGGAAGCCAGATTCACTTAACAACCGTGTTACTCACTTAACAACTGCAGGGATTCACTGAGCAAGAAAGGCAAGACAGGTCATCAAATGGGGCAACATTCACTTAACAGATGTATTACTTAGCAGCATATAAATTTAGAGCTCAACGGGGATCGTAACTGGAGGACTACCATCCTTGGAATAAAACCTGAAAAAAGCCTAGCTTTTTGATATTGCTTGCTGGGGAAAAGCCCAAGGAGTTCTTGTCTTTTCCTCTGAAATTCTTGGAGAAAGAAGAAAAGGCGAGCATTTAGAAAATGCCAGAGGTCCCCAGATGGAAGACCCTGCCCTCTTTTGACTTTCTAAAACTCTGCAACTTTCTCTCTGGCTTTCATCTACTCTGCAGGGGGGCTGTGAAAACAACAACAACAACAGGATTACGTGCAGCTGCCCCCCCTCCCCCCGAAGCTTGGTGGAACAGAAAGTATTAAAAGATAATTTTATCACACTTATGTAATCTCGTGGGGTTTTCTGTAAGGCTGTCTGTAAATGGGAGCATTGCTTCGAACCAGATTCGAAGAGACATAAAAGGAGGGAAGGAGGGAAAAAAATAACGAAACACCAGAGGAATAAAAGTCAGAACGGTGGGTGGAAAGCAAACTGGAAGGAAATTGTAGAGGTGTAGCGCGAGAGAAAAAGGCAGAGGTTCAGGCCACAGGGAGATAGAAATCTGGAGGTTTTGCAAGATCAGAAGTAAGATACCACATGGAGGAGGAGATTTAATATAAAGAGGAAGGTAAAAACCCAGCCTGTGGGTAAACAGATGTGAACCGAATTTATTTATTTGTTTGTTTTATTTGTTTAATACAATACAATAGCAGAGTTGGAAGGGACCCTGGAGGTCTTCTAGTCCAACCTCCTGCCTAGGCAGGAAACCCTATACCGTTTCAGACAAATGGCTATCCAACATCCTCTTAAAGACTTCCAGTGTTGGGGCATTCACAACTTCTGGAGGCAATTTCTGTTCCACTGATTCATTGCTCTAACTGTCAGGAAATTTCTCCTCAATTCTAAGTTGCTTCTCTCCTTGATTAGTTTCCACCCATTGCTTCTTGTCCTGCCCTCAGGTGCTTTGGAAAATAGTTTGACTCCCTCTTCTTTGTGGCAACCCCTGAGATATTGGAAGACTGCTATCATGTCTCCCCTAGTCCTTCTTTTCATTAAAGTAGACATACCCAGTTCCTGTTTGTTTGTTTATTGAATTTATATCGCCACCTATTTGCCCATGGCAACTCAAGGCAGCTTACAGAATATAAAAATCTCAAACATAACAAGGGGGTAATCTACTTAACAATACATATTATTATGGCAGCAAGGATGGATTTTGTCCAAAACTGGAAAAACTGGGAAATTCTACAAGAAGAGGAAGTGATTAGGAAAATTCTGATTTGTGCTGAAATGGATAAATCGAAGTGGGAATTGAAGAATCGGAATATTATAAGATCTGGGATAAATTTTATCGATGGTTGGAACAAAAAAAGGAAAGACCCAAAATAAGTAAAGTAAGGACTAAGATTTATAGAATGGAGATTAGAATTATATCTGAAACTATAACAGTGAAAATGTATAAGATAAAAACAAAGCCTCATGGTTGGAAATACAATATTTTTATATTTGTAAATACTGAATAGACCAATTGTAAATAAGCAGGGTGGTTATAATGTATAACTTTATATCTTAGTATGTATGGCAAAGGCTTTGCCAGGAGGGTTACACTGTGTCCAATGTTTTAATGTGTGTTTAATAAAAAACTTTTTAAAAAAGAATATAAAACCTCATTTAAAACAATAAAACTCATTTAAACTCATTTTAAAAAATCCAACTGAATGTTGGATTGTTTCATTCAGATTATAAGGCAGTGTTGGCGAACCTTTTCAGCACCCAGTGCCGAAATGGGAGTGTGAAAATGTGCCAGAAACAGGAAAAGCAGCTGCCTGGTGCGCAGGCATGTGCCGAGAAGATGATCGTCCAGTTTCTGATGTGCGCATGTGCACCGGCCACCTGGTCTTTTTGTGCGCATGTGCACCAGAAAGCAGAAGACCAGGTGGCCAGAGCACAACCATCGTCCTGATGCACGCATGCACACCGGGTGGCTTCTTCTAGTTTCTGGCATTCCTGCACATGTGAAGACCAGCTGGCTGGTGTCCCGGAACCTGGAAGAGTGACAGGCAATGGATCTCCTTGTGCCCAGAGAAATGGCTCTTTGTTCTAGGGAATGGCTCTGCTTGCGTTAAATTCAAACCCACATGGTAGCATCGGAACAACCACACCTAACATTTGGGGCAGCTGTGTGACCACAGTTCCTATTAGGAAAGTTTATGATTCAAACCTCAAACCTAAGTGATGAGTCAATTGGTAGCTTAAGGGCTGTGTGCAAAGCCACCACATTCAATGTGTTTATCCTGGATGGGAATTAACCGCTGATTCGAAATAAAATCTTTGGAAAACTGATAGGAGTCACACTGAAATCCTTGGAAGCTTAGAATAAAAATACAAACTCTTAAAGAACCAACACACTGCCAGTGGCCCAAGGAAAAGAATACTTTAAATGCTCTAGGGATATAATAGGAGAGGTTCGGGCTTTTACCTATACAGTTATTGATTTAATTCCAATGAATTAAATCAGTAACTTTTCAAATGTCTCCTTCTCGTATTATAGGATGACATGGGAATATCATTTGATTTACATGGAACATTTACAATGAAGGATGGGAGGGAGGGGGGAAGGGAGGAAGGAAAGAAATAATGAAGGAAGGAAAGGGAGGGGGAAGGGAGGAGGGGGAAAGAAGGAAGGAAAGGAGGGAGGGAGGAGGGAGGAGGGAAAGGAGGGAGGGGGAAAAAGGAAAGAAAGAAAGAAGGAAAGGAGGGAGGGAGGAAAGAAAGGAAAGGAGGAATGGAGGAGGAAGGAAGTAAGTAAGAAGGATTCTGTGATTCACTCTTTCTCACACTCTCTGAAATTCATTACTTACAGATGTCATCATTTGTGTTTTCACATGTTCGGAAAAGCTGCCTTTGACTGAGTCCACTGGATGAACCAGGCTATCAAGACAAACCTTAACGTGTTTCCTTCGGGTCAGCATGTAGACGGGGGTTCTGTCATGTTGCCCTGATGTGGACAACTCAAAGACTGGCCTCACACGGGAAGGTCTAACTTGCTGTGGGCTCCCAGAATGCGTGGAGAAGGAAGGTGGAGTGTCAACTAACCCAAGGAGAAGGAGCTGCGTGCATGCAACACACTTAGCTGTAAAGAAAACATTGGACCAAGCATAGCATGTTGTGCCAAAACAGCCACCAGGAGCGCAAAGCTTATCTTAAGTGCTTTATTGGCAGAAGAGTAGACATAAACATGCTACATATATGGGTCTGATGCAGCTATGGGCAACTTCTTGTCTTCGGAGCTGAATTGTGCCCTTAAATAGCGCTTTCAAAACTCTTGAGATTCTTCTCTGACCAGAGTTGCCAAAACTTAACGGCTTGGCTCCTGCTATTTGGAAGTGGTGTGCCCAGGCACAGGCACACATACAGATAGTGCAAACTAAGTGTCCTCATCTTTACAAATAGATAGAGATAGAGATAGAGAGATAGAGAAAGAGACAGAAATAAAGATAGAGAGATAGAGAGAGACAGAGATAAAGATAGAGATAGAGAGATAAAGAGATAGAGACAGAGACAAAGATAGAGATAGATAGAGATAGAGAGATAGAGAAAGAGACAGAGATAAAGATAGAGATAGAGAGAGAGAGATAGAGAAAGAGACAGATAAAGATAGAGATAGAGAGATAGAGAGATGCATATGGTGTAGATAGAGATAGAGATAAAGATAGAGAGATAGACATAAATATAAAGATATAGATGACATAGATATAAAGATATAGATGGTATAGATATAGACATATAGATATCATTTGCAGTATCATCTCTCTCTCTATTCTATAGTCTCTCTCTATCATATATCTTCAAAGTATTCCCCCCTGCTCTTTATAGGCTCTCTTGTAAGTATCATCTACCTACCTACCTACCTACCTACCTACCTACCTACCTACCTACCATCCTCTCTCTCTCTCTCTCTCTCCCTCCCTCCCTCTCCTCTCTCCCTCCCTCTCCCTCTCTCTCTCTCCTGATGGTGAACCTATGGATACCATGCCAGAGTTGCCACGCAGAGCCCTCACTTTGCCAGCTGCTCTTCTGGTTTTTTCCTTATTGTGGCATGCACACCAGCCACCTGGTTTTGGGTTTCCAGTGCTCTGGGCACATGCGAAGACCAGCTGGCGGCGTACATGCATGTGCCAGAAACCCAAATACCACCTTGCTTCTGGTTTCTGGCACATGCATACACACCAGACAGCTGGTCTTCGGGGTTTCCAGGACTCTGGTAAAGGGACCAGCTGCATGCACATGCTGGAAACCAAAAGACCAGGTGCGAGATGCATGTGCCCACAGACGTGACCCGACAAAAGCGCGAACGTCATAAGCGCGCCGACAACACCGCGGCGCTAAAACCGCGATGTCAAAAGTGCGCCGACAACAGCACGCCGACAGAAGCGCGATTTAATTTAAGGTAAGGTTTAGGGTTAGGTTTAGGGTTAGTTTTAGGGTTAGGTTTAGGGTTAGGTTTAGGGTTAGGTTTAGGTTAGGGTTAGGTTTAGGGTTACGTTACAGCGCGCTTCTGTCGGCGCGCTTTTGTCGGCGCGCTTTAGGGCTCATTCGTCACGCGGTTTTGTCACCACGCTTTATCACCGCGGTTTAGTCAGGCGCGCTTTTGTAGGCGCGCATTTGTGGTGGAACCCCCACAGAGAGGGCTGGTCTCAGAGTTTCTGGGCTCCGGCACCGCGTTCCAGTTTGGGCACTGGTGCCGAAAAGGTTCACCATCACTGATCTATCCTAACCTCCAAAGGACCTGAAGGCAGAAGAAGCAATGGGTGGAAACTAATCAAGGAGAGAGCCAACCTCGAACTAAGGAGGAATTTCCTGACAGTGAGAACATTAATCAGTGGAACGGCTTTCCTTCAGAAGTTGTGAATGCCTGCAATGTCTAGTGTTATGATAAGTAATAATTGGATATGAATATTGAATGTTACCCGTGAAGGGAAGGCTAGAAATTCTTTTGGCTATATATAAAGGTTATTAATAACAATAACAATAAAAAAGAACAAAATTAGACACAGCTAAGTTTTAATTATTAGGGGGGGAAATGTTATGATATAGGATATAGTTAAGAAAGAAAGGATAATGATAATAAATTACATATATGTATGGGTATAATATAAGGGAATTGGATGTAAATGGTAAACAGGGGTTTGGAAAAGAGGATTAGAAAATTTGGTATTAAATATTATGGATGTTTAGCTAGAATAGGATATGAGGATTTAATGTTAATGGAGGATTTTATAAATAAGTAAATGAAATGCCAGTGTGTGGTTATGTATTAAAGCTTGGTATATTTTATGATGAAGGACATTTAAATAATCATAGTCAAATAAAAGTGGAGGTATGATGATGGTAATATATAAATATCCGAGTTAAGATATTAGAGTTAATATGAATTATATTGATGATGGTGGAAGAGATGCACAAAGCCTTTTGTAACCAACTGATACACTTTCTACAGTATGTAAAGAAGGAGGATTTGTATTTGTTTGAATATATATATATATATATATATATATATATATATATATATGTGTGTGTGTGTGTGTGTGTGTGTGTGTGTGTGTGTGGTTTATTTGTGCTGATAAATAAATAAAGGGAGACTAGTATAGATCTATTTCAAGCTATTTAGCTCTCATCAGCTAGCCATACCTTTACTGGGATTTGAACCTGGGCTATATTGCATACTAGGCATACATATATAAAGAAGTTGTGAATGCTCCAACACTGGAAGTTTTTAAGAAGAGACTGGACAACCACTTCTCTGAAATAGTATAGGTACTCCTGCTTGAGCAGGGAAGGGGGCTGGACTAGAAGACCTCCAAGATTCCTTTCAACTCTGTATTCTATGTTCTGTGACTTCCTATTCATTTAGGATTCTTTGAGCCATTAAATACTACGACAATGATCAGCCTCTATTATTGCAGACATCTAAAAAGAGTTTGATCATGCCCCACAACTGCCCAAACCAGAGAAGCTTTGACTTCTATCTTATGCCCACTAGGAGACATGCCAAAGACTGGGGTGTGTGGGTGTGTAAGAACAGTGAAAAACCTGCATTAAGAGTTTGGCTTGCAAATAATCCCCTGCTTTTTATTCCTTTTGTTAGTTTACGAAGCTGGAAAACAGGATTTTGTGCACAGAATGCTTTACATATTTTATTAAATCTTGGAATGTACTTCAGAGATATGTCAAACATAGTATATACTGTGCTAACTTTCTCTTCTTGCTGTGGCAGCTTCAAACAGCTATCCTGACATCACACTGCTGGGAAATAAAATGAAGTTCCGTTCCCTACTTCTCCCAAAATTGATGCCTCACCAGGAGGAGCAAAGATTTCCCTGATGCTCTAGTCTAGAGCAATCACGATGCCACTGAAGCTTGGAAGATGTCCTTCTGGATTCTTTGAGACTTAAATAATTTTGCGTTCATCTGAAAAGGAAAAGTCATGCTTGTTTAGAACCTCTTGGCTGGCTTAGTTCTTTAAGTTGGTGACACAGAACTGTTATGACCAATATGCATTATTCACTTTAAGTTTCAAAAGGAGACCACTGACGGAAGAAGTTGGCAGCGAAGAGGTAGCGCTGTCAGAAGTATTTTTTAAAATGACTGGCAGACAGGATCAGACCCAGAGAATGGGATGGATGTATGGGATGGGATGGGATGAGAAGGAGGAAGGAAGGAAGGAAGGAGGGAGGGAGGGAGGGAGGGAGGGAGGGAAGGAAACAGAAGAGAAGGAGGGAGAATAGAATACAAATAGAATATGGAATGAAGAATAGAATAGAAGAGAAGAGAAGAGAACAGAATAGAATAGAAGTCTTTATTGGCCAAGTGTGATTCGACACCCAAGGAATTTGTCTTTGGTGCAGATGCTCTCAGTGTATATAAAAAGACAAGATGCATTAGTCAAGAATCATAAGGTACAAGACTTAATGATAGTCATAGGGTACAAAATAAACAATCAGGAAACAATCAATAACAATATAAATTGTAAGGATACAAGCCACAAAGTTACAGTCATACAATCATAAGTGGGAGGAAATGAGTGATAGAACAATGTGAAGACTAAAAGTAATAGTAATGCAGCCTTAGTGAATGGTTTGACTGTGGTGAGGGCATTATTCGTTTAGCAGAGTGTGGCGTTCAGGGGAAAAAAACTGTCCTTGTGTCTAGTTGTCTTGGTGTGCAGTGCTCCATGGCGTCATTTTGAGGGTAGGAGTTGAAACAATGTATGTCCAGGGTGCGAGGAGAAAAAGGAAGGAAAGAGAAAGAAGGAAGGTGAGTAGGAAGTCTAGATGAGGTGTGAACCATTTTTGAATAGTTCTTTGTCTAAGTTGTCTTTTATAATGATTTGATTGTCACCCACAAGGAACAGCCTTATTGAAATAGCCCCAAAACCACAATGTCCTTATTCATAAGAGTTTGAACTCTTGTCTTTTCAAAACTACTAAAAGTACCTTATCTGCAACCTTGGAGAACATTTCTAAAAAAATAAACAAACACATCCTGCTCTTAAATCTTTCTGAGCCTCAAGTGTGCATCTCCCTCTGTGTGTGATTTTTTTAAAAAAAACCCAGGTTGTTTTTCCCCACAAACCACTTAGAGAATTCTGAAAAAAGTGTTAAGTATATGCCTGCTAAGTATATCTGCAAAACAAGCAGAGCCAGTCAAAGCTTTATTTAATTTGGCTTGGGATTTCCATTGAAAACAGAGACAATAAGAACAATTATGGAAGGTGAAAGAGCATCTGGCATGGTCCTTCTCCAGCTAGGAGATGGGAGGACTGGCGTGCGATGGTTCCATCTGAACACCCTCCTTGAGTTCCCATAATCTTTCTGGTTTTTGCGGTTCAGAGTTTTGCATACTCAGATTATGCTGACTGATTACTTGATGCCATTAAGCTGATTCTGATCAAGAGCTTGTGGTTTGGGGAATCCAAAGAATAAAATCATTACAAATATAATGTCTGCATTTCATCTGCTTAAAGTCTGTAGAGATTCTCAGCCCTCCAGGTCATGATGGTCCCAAAGTGCTTTTTTTCAGGAGGGCAACTGGACTTTCTTGTTTTTTTCTTTGAAGACGTTTCACTTCTCGCCCAAAGCTTCTTCAGCTCTGACTGGATGGTGGGGAACGGAAGATTGATACTCCTTGCAGACAGCTGGTCATTTGCATCCGTTAAAGGGTCGTTGAAGCACTTGGAGGTTTATCTGTGTCGTCAGGGGTCACAATGACCCTCTAAAAGGATGCAAATGACCAGCTGTCTGGAAAGAATATAAATCTTCCATTCCCCACTGTCCAGTCAGAGCTGAAGAAACTTCTTGGATGAAAAGCAAAAGTCTTCCAAAGGAAAAAACAAGGAAGTCCAGTTGCCTCCTGAAAAAAGCCCCTTTGGGACAACCAGGACCTGGATGGCTGAAAATCTCTCCAGACTTTTAGCTATACAATTGGGATGAAAACCCTTGGAATGGTGTGGGAATAAGAATGGATTTCCAGAGGAAAAACTGCAGACTACAGGAACCATTTGCACCATTCAGGTGACCCTGAGGACACAGATAAACCTCCAAGTGGCCTCAAAGGCCCTCTAGAAGGATGCAAATGACCAGCTGTCTGCAAGGAATATAAATCCTTCCATTCCCCAACATTCTGTCAGACCTGAAGAAGCTTTTTAGATGAGAAGTGAAATGTCTTCAAAAGAATAAAACAAAGAAGTCCAGTTGCCTCCTGAAAAAAGCCCCTTTGGGACAACCAGGACCTGGATGGCTGAGAATCTCTACAGACTTTTAGCTATACAATTTGGGATGAAAACCCTTGGAATAGTGTGGGAATAAGAATGGATTTCCAGAGGAAAAATTGCAGACTACAGGAACTATTTGCACCACTCAGGTGACCCTGAGGACACAGATAAACCTCCAAGTGGCCTCAACGACCTTCTAAAGAATAGAATACAATAGCAGAGTTGGAAGGGACCTTGGAGGTCTTCTAGTCCAACCCCCTGCCTAGGGAGGAACCCTATACCACTTCAGACAAATGGCTATCCAACATCTTCTTAAAGACTTCCAGTATTGGGGCATTCACAACTTCTGAGGCAAATTGTTCCACTGATTAATTGTTCTAACTGTCAGGAAATTTCTCCTCAGTTCTAAGTTGCTTCTCTCCTTGATTAATTTCCCCCATTGCTTCTTGTTCTATCCTCAAAAGGATGCAAATGACTAGCTGTCTGCAAGGAGTATAAATCCATTCATTCCCCACCATCCAGTCAGAGTTGAAGGAGCTTCCTGGAGGAGAAGTGAAATGCCTTCAAAGAAAAAACAAAGGAAGTCCAGTTGCCTCTTGAAAAAAGCACTTTTGGGACAATTTCATCTGCTTCTAATGTTTAGCCATCCAGCAGCAAGCAATTTCAGTAAAATCAATTCTTATCCAGCATTTTATTTCAATTCCCAAGGTAACGTTTGCCAATACAATTAGTTATCATTTTATTTAACGAAAAGTCTCTTCTAGCAGAAGCAGAACATTTAATCCTTGATTTATAGCCGTTCATTTAATGACTGTTTGAAGTTACAGTGGCGCTGAAAAAAAGGGACTCGACTGTTTTTCACTCTTATAACTGTTGCCGCATCCCCATGGCCATGGGATCAAAATTTAGATGCTTGGCAACCGATTCACATTTATGACGGTTGCAGTGTCCAGGGGTGATGTGATGCCCTTTTGTGACAATCTGACAAGCAAAGTCAATGAGGAAGTCAGATTCACTTAACAACCATCTTACTAACTGAACAACTGCAGTGATTCACTTAACAACTGTAGCAAGAAAGATTGCAAAACGGGACAAACTTCACTTATTTGAAATGGAGAACTGTATAACAGAAAGTCAAGGCTAGCTGTATTTTTGTCATATTTTTTAATGTTTTCACAATGATTCTTTTTCCTTTAAATATTTCCTCCCATTAATAACTTGCATGCACGATTCTTTTCCTAAAGATTGACATGTTTTTGCTTGCTACAGCTCTCATAATACAAAGACAGGAAGACCTCATTTTCAAGGAATTTGTTTAACATCTGTATCAAGATCTGCCAAGCAGGAATACTCTTTGGTTTCAATCTGCCCAGGTAAGGAACACCTTCCTCTCTCTCATCCCAAGTCCTGAAGGATGAAAACCAGAGACGTCAGTTCCAATTTGCAGTACGTTGAAGTGTACAGTATTTAATTTTGAAAATAAGTGTCAGTTAATTAAAATATTTCTTTTTTTTAATTAAAATTGTATTTATTTTGTTACATAATACAATTCTTTTGTGAACAGGGTGTTGTCCGAAATTCCTCCTTTTAACATTCTCACCAGAAGACATAATTCATTTTACATTATATTTCCATTATTTCCAATTTTAGCCATATTACTTTAATTCTCCTATTTTCCAATTTCTAGTTTTTAACATGCATAAACAGTATAATTTTCCCTCTCTTTAAAAATAAACTATTTATCATTTCTTTTCCATCTATTTTCCATTAACAATATGAATCTTCAAGTTTCACATTTCAAGTTTTATATAATCAACATAATTATTTATCAGCTTTAAGGTTCTTAATATAATTCCCACACATTCTAATTAAAACATATTTACCTTGTTAACAATCTCTTTCTACTGGATAATACTACTATACTACTATTCTCCTATTTCTAAATTCTCTTTTCTTTCTATTTCTTGCAAACCAGACAAGAAATGGAACTAGATGAAATACATCATTTTTAAAATTAAAAATAGATTCACAAGAATCTTGCAAGACTGAAGGCACAAACTTCCCACCACTCTTTTATTGAATTGATCCATTAAGGATGAGCTGGAAGGGAACTTGGAGGTCTTCTAGTCCAACCCCCTGCTCAAGCAGGAGATCCTATTACCATTTCAGATAAGTGGTTGTCCACTCTCCTCTTAAAAACCTCCAGTGATAGAGCATCCACAACTTCTGTAGGCAAGATGTTCCACTGGCTAATTGTTGCCATGGTTAGGAAGTTTCTCCTTAGTTCTAGGTTGCTTCTCTCCTTGGTTAGTTTCCATCCATTGTTTCTTGTTTTGCCTTCTGGTGCTTTGGAAAATAAGTTGACCCCCACTTCTTGTGGCAGCCCCTCAAATATTGGAAGACTGTTATCATGTCCCCTCCTAGTCCTTCTTTTCTCTAGGCTGACCATGCCCAGTTCCTGCAACTGTTCTTCATAGGTTTTAGTCTCCAGACTTTTAATCATCTAAGTTTTGACCCTCTTAATCATCTTCTTGGCATTCTTTCCAACCTCTCAATATCTTTTTTATAACATGGTTTAAAACCAGTTGCACTATTCCAGATGTGGACTTACTAAGGTTTTCTAAAGCGGTACTAATACTTGAGGTGATTTTGATTCACTAAACCAGTGATGGGCAACCTTTTTGGTGTGGTGTGTCAAAAATCGGCAAAAAATCGAGCATAACTCGCGTTGTGTGTCACTTCGACAAAAACATAATTTTGCGCAATTTATAGTTTAAACTACAAAAATGGCGCTCACAGTTCCCGTTGGCACTCCGCTGTTCCCTGCTGTGGTGCGGTCGTAACCGACAGTCCCAGGAGTAGACTCTCTGTGCCGGCCTGACTGGAGAGAGGCGCGCACTGTTCCCGCGCTCCTCTCCTGCGGGTCCTCCCTCGCCGCGCTGATGACGTGTGTGCGCACGGCACGCACGCCTTACCAGCAGCCCCTGTGCTCAGAAAGGGGGTGGCGGCGATACAGTAAGTGAGTGTGGGCGGGGGAGATCACACGTCCCGCCCCCCCCCGTTCCTCCAGCACAGATTCTTTCATCCTCGGCGGCCGTGCAGGAGCCGAGGATGAATCGCATGAAATCCTGTGCGTGTCACCCCAAATGGCTACGCGTGTCAGCACTGACACGCGTGTCATAGGTTCGCCATCACTGCACTAAACAATCTTTTAAGGGTATTTCCCAATTTTGTGCCAGCAGCAGAAAATATACCATCCTCCACTGCTGTTCTTTCTCTGCCCAGTTGGCCCCTTGATGTGTTGGCATGTGAGGGTGAGTCTCGAGCATCAGAATCAGAGGCACAAAGAACTGAATCTGCCTAGGTAAGGAACACTTTTCTCTCTCTTATCCCAAGTACTGAAGGGCGAAAACAAGGGAAGTCAGTCCCAATTTGCAGTACGTTGGTGTGCAGTATCCAATTTTGAAAATAAGTGTCAGTTAATTGAAATATTTCTGGCATTCGTATAGCCCAAATGCAAACCAGGCAGGAAATAGGACTAGATGAATTACATCTGCCGTATTTTTCAGAGTATAAGACATACCTTTTTCCCTCAAAAAAGAGGCTGAAAATCTGGTTGTGTCTTATACACTGAATACAGCATTTTTCGCCTCCTGAAACCCCGCCCCCTTCACAAAAATGGCTGTGCATAGCCTTTAGGAGGCTTCCAGAGTGTTCCTGGGGGCTGGGGAGGGCAGAAATGAGTGAAAAATGGACCATTTTTTGCTCAATTGGGAGGGGGTACCCCCTAGGAGCACTGTGCAAGTCCCTAAAGGCTACATATGCTATTATTTTTTTTACAACAAACAGGCCCGTTTTCATGAAAAACAGGCCGTTTGGGGAGGGTCTGCAGAATTCAAAACTTTTTTTTTAATTTGCCTCTTCAAACCTTATACTCTTATAAGGTGCGTCTTATACTCCAGTGTGTCTTATACTCCAAAAATACGGTATTTTTTTGTGAGCTTATATTAACAGAATCTTGCAAGGCTGAAGGCACAAGTATCCCACCACTCTTTTTATTTAAGGGTGAGTCCTTTCTAAGAGCAACAAAAACGATTTAGGTCTGGAGGCTACATTTTATGATCAACTATTGAACCTATCGAAGAGAAAGCTTGGGGGAGGGAGGACATGATAGCAGTTTCCCAGTACTTGAGGACTGTCATATAGAGAAAAATGGGTCACCTATTTTCTAGAGCACCTGTGGGCAGGACAAGAAGGTGGGAGATCGTTAAGAGAGATCCAACCTAGGAGAAATTTCCTGACAATGAAAACAATTAATCAAGGGAATAGCTTGGCTCCAAGAGCTGTGGGTGCTCCATTACCAGAAGTTTTTTTAAAAAAAGGCCAGACCAAAGGCCAGAATGGTATGAGACTCCTGCCTTGAGCAGAAGGTTGGACTAGAAGATGCCCAAAGTCCTTCCCAGTCCTGTGATCCTATGACTCCTCTTTCTTTCTCTCATGGTAAAGCCACGAAGGGCTGGGTCTAGGACACTCAACATGGCCAACTTGCTTTGTCAACTTGCCATGGCCAACTTGCCATAGCTAACTCTTGCAGCCAACTCTTACGGCCAATTTGCCACAATCAACTTGCCATAGCCAACTCGTGCAACTAACTCACCATGGCCAACCTGCCATAGCTAAACCTTGCATCCAACTCTTGTGGCCAATTTGCCACAGTCCACTTGTCATAGCCAACTCGGGCAACCATGTCACCATGGCCAACCTGCCATAGCTAACCCTTGCATCCACTCTTGCGGCCAATTTGCCACAATCAACTTGCCATAGCCAACTCGGGCAACCATGTCACCATGGCCAACCTGCCATAGCTAACCCTTGCATCCAACTCTTGTGGCCAATTTGCCACAGTCCACTTGTCATAGCAACTCGGGCAACCATGTCACCATGGCCAACCTGCCATAGCTAACCCTTGCATCCAACTCTTGCGGCCAATTTGCCACAGTCCACTTGTCATAGCCACTCGGGCAACCATGTCACCATGGCCAACCTGCCATAGCTAACCCTTGCATCCAACTCTTGCGGCCAATTTGCCACAGTCCACTTGCCATAGCCAACTCGGGCAACCATGTCACCATGGCCAACCTGCCATAGCTAACCCTTGCATCCAACTCTTGTGGCCAATTTGCCACAGTCCACTTGTCATAGCCAACTCGGGCAACCATGTCACCATGGCCAACCTGCCATAGCTAACCCTTGCATCCAACTCTTGTGGCCAATTTGCCACAGTCCACTTGTCATAGCCAACTCGGGCAACCATGTCACCATGGCCAACCTGCCATAGCTAACCCTTGCATCCAACTCTTGCGGCCAATTTGCCACAGTCCACTTGTCATAGCCAACTCGGGCAACCATGTCACCATGGCCAACCTGCCATAGCTAACCCTTGCATCCAACTCTTGCGGCCAATTTGCCACAGTCCACTTGTCATAGCCAACTCGGGCAACCATGTCACCATGGCCAACCTGCCATAGCTAACCCTTGCATCCAACTCTTGCGGCCAATTTGCCACAATCAACTTGCCATAGCTAACTCGGGCAACCATGTCACCATGGCCAACCTGCCATAGCTAACCCTTGCATCCAACTTTTGTGGCCAATTTGCCACAATCAACGTGTCATAGCCAACTCGGGCAACCATGTCACCATGGCCAACCTGCCATAGCTAACCCTTGCATCCAACTCTTGTGGCCAATTTGCCACAGTCCACTTGTCATAGCCAACTCGGGCAACCATGTCACCATGGCCAACCTGCCATAGCTAACCCTTGCATCCAACTCTTGCGGCCAATTTGCCACAATCAACGTGCCATAGCCAACTCGTGCAACTAACTCATCATGGCCAACCTGCCATAGCTAACCCTTGCATCCAACTCTTGCGGCCAATTTGCCACAGTCCACTTGTCATAGCCAACTCGTGCAACTAACTCATCATGGCCAACCTGCCATAGCTAACCCTTGCATCCAACTCTTGTGGCCAATTAGCCACAATCAACTTGCCATAGCCAACTCGTGCAACTAACTCACCATGGCGAACCTGCCATAGCTAACCCTTGCATCCAACTCTTGCGGCCAATTTGCCACAGTCCACTTGTCATAGCCAACTCGGGCAACCATGTCACCATGGCCAACCTGCCATAGCTAACCCTTGTATCCAACTCTTGCGGCCAATTTGCCACAATCAACTTGCCATAGCCAACTCGTGCAACTAACTCATCATGGCCAACCTGCCATAGCTAACCCTTGCATCCAACTCTTGCGGCCAATTTGCCACAATCAACTTGCCATAGCCAACTCGTGCAACTAACTCATCATGGCCAACCTGCCATAGCTAACCCTTGCATCCAACTCTTGTGGCCAATTTGCCACAATCAACTTGCCATAGCCAACTCGTGCAACTAACTCGTCATGGCCAACCTGCCATAGCTAACCCTTGCATCCAACTCTTGCGGCCAATTTGCCACAGTCCACTTGTCATAGCCAACTCGTGCAACTAACTCATCATGGCCAACCTGCCATAGCTAACCCTTGCATCCAACTCTTGTGGCCAATTTGCCACAGTCCACTTGTCATAGCCAACTCGTGCAACTAACTCGTCATGGCCAACCTGCCATAGCTAACCCTTGCATCCAACTCTTGCGGCCAATTTGCCACAGTCCACTTGTCATAGCCAACTCGGGCAACCATGTCACCATGGCCAACCTGCCATAGCTAACCCTTGCATACAACTCTTGCGGCCAATTTGCCACACTCAACTTGCCATAGCCAACTCGTTCAACTAACTCATCATGGCCAACCTGCCATAGCTAACCCTTGCATCCAACTCTTGCGGCCAATTTGCCACAATCAACTTGCCATAGCCAACTCGGGCAACCATGTCACCATGGCCAACCTGCCATAGCTAAACCTTGCATCCAACTCTTGTGGCCAATTTGCCACAGTCCACTTGTCATAGCCAACTCGGGCAACCATGTCACCATGGCCAACCTGCCATAGCTAACCCTTGCATCCAACTCTTGCGGCCAATTTGCCACAATCAACTTGCCATAGCCAACTCGTGCAACTAACTCATCATGGCCAACCTGCCATAGCTAACCCTTGCATCCAACTCTTGTGGCCAATTTGCCACAGTCCACTTGTCATAGCCAACTCGGGCAACCATGTCACCATGGCCAACCTGCCATAGCTAACCCTTGCATCCAACTCTTGTGGCCAATTTGCCACAGTCCACTTGTCATAGCCAACTCGGGCAACCATGTCACCATGGCCAACCTGCCATAGCTAACCCTTGCATCCAACTCTTGCGGCCAATTTGCCACAGTCCACTTGTCATAGCCAACTCGGGCAACCATGTCACCATGGCCAACCTGCCATAGCTAACCCTTGCATCCAACTCTTGCGGCCAATTTGCCACAGTCCACTTGTCATAGCCAACTCGGGCAACCATGTCACCATGGCCAACCTGCCATAGCTAACCCTTGCATCCAACTCTTGCGGCCAATTTGCCACAATCAACTTGCCATAGCTAACTCGGGCAACCATGTCACCATGGCCAACCTGCCATAGCTAACCCTTGCATCCAACTTTTGTGGCCAATTTGCCACAATCAACGTGTCATAGCCAACTCGGGCAACCATGTCACCATGGCCAACCTGCCATAGCTAACCCTTGCATCCAACTCTTGTGGCCAATTTGCCACAGTCCACTTGTCATAGCCAACTCGGGCAACCATGTCACCATGGCCAACCTGCCATAGCTAACCCTTGCATCCAACTCTTGCGGCCAATTTGCCACAATCAACTTGCCATAGCCAACTCGTGCAACTAACTCATCATGGCCAACCTGCCATAGCTAACCCTTGCATCCAACTCTTGCGGCCAATTTGCCACAGTCCACTTGTCATAGCCAACTCGTGCAACTAACTCATCATGGCCAACCTGCCATAGCTAACCCTTGCATCCAACTCTTGTGGCCAATTAGCCACAATCAACTTGCCATAGCCAACTCGTGCAACTAACTCACCATGGCGAACCTGCCATAGCTAACCCTTGCATCCAACTCTTGCGGCCAATTTGCCACAGTCCACTTGTCATAGCCAACTCGGGCAACCATGTCACCATGGCCAACCTGCCATAGCTAACCCTTGTATCCAACTCTTGCGGCCAATTTGCCACAATCAACTTGCCATAGCCAACTCGTGCAACTAACTCATCATGGCCAACCTGCCATAGCTAACCCTTGCATCCAACTCTTGCGGCCAATTTGCCACAATCAACTTGCCATAGCCAACTCGTGCAACTAACTCATCATGGCCAACCTGCCATAGCTAACCCTTGCATCCAACTCTTGTGGCCAATTTGCCACAATCAACTTGCCATAGCCAACTCGTGCAACTAACTCGTCATGGCCAACCTGCCATAGCTAACCCTTGCATCCAACTCTTGCGGCCAATTTGCCACAGTCCACTTGTCATAGCCAACTCGTGCAACTAACTCATCATGGCCAACCTGCCATAGCTAACCCTTGCATCCAACTCTTGTGGCCAATTTGCCACAGTCCACTTGTCATAGCCAACTCGTGCAACTAACTCGTCATGGCCAACCTGCCATAGCTAACCCTTGCATCCAACTCTTGCGGCCAATTTGCCACAGTCCACTTGTCATAGCCAACTCGGGCAACCATGTCACCATGGCCAACCTGCCATAGCTAACCCTTGCATACAACTCTTGCGGCCAATTTGCCACACTCAACTTGCCATAGCCAACTCGTTCAACTAACTCACCATGGCCAACCTGCCATAGCTAACCCTTGCATCCAACTCTTGCGGCCAATTTGCCACAATCAACTTGCCATAGCCAACTCGGGCAACCATGTCACCATGGCCAACCTGCCATAGCTAAACCTTGCATCCAACTCTTGTGGCCAATTTGCCACAGTCCACTTGTCATAGCCAACTCGGGCAACCATGTCACCATGGCCAACCTGCCATAGCTAACCCTTGCATCCAACTCTTGTGGCCAATTTGCCACAGTCCACTTGTCATAGCCAACTCGGGCAACCATGTCACCATGGCCAACCTGCCATAGCTAACCCTTGCATCCAACTCTTGTGGCCAATTTGCCACAGTCCACTTGTCATAGCCAACTCGGGCAACCATGTCACCATGGCCAACCTGCCATAGCTAACCCTTGCATCCAACTCTTGCGGCCAATTTGCCACAGTCCACTTGTCATAGCCAACTCGGGCAACCATGTCACCATGGCCAACCTGCCATAGCTAACCCTTGCATCCAACTCTTGCGGCCAATTTGCCACAGTCCACTTGTCATAGCCAAGTTGGGCAACCATGTCACCATGGCCAACCTGCCATAGCTAACCCTTGCATCCAACTCTTGCGGCCAATTTGCCACAATCAACTTGCCATAGCTAACTCGGGCAACCATGTCACCATGGCCAACCTGCCATAGCTAACCCTTGCATCCAACTTTTGTGGCCAATTTGCCACAATCAACGTGTCATAGCCAACTCGGGCAACCATGTCACCATGGCCAACCTGCCATAGCTAACCCTTGCATCCAACTCTTGTGGCCAATTTGCCACAGTCCACTTGTCATAGCCAACTCGGGCAACCATGTCACCATGGCCAACCTGCCATAGCTAACCCTTGCATCCAACTCTTGCGGGCAATTTGCCACAATCAACTTGCCATAGCCAACTCGTGCAACTAACTCATCATGGCCAACCTGCCATAGCTAACCCTTGCATCCAACTCTTGCGGCCAATTTGCCACAGTCCACTTGTCATAGCCAACTCGTGCAACTAACTCATCATGGCCAACCTGCCATAGCTAACCCTTGCATCCAACTCTTGTGGCCAATTAGCCACAATCAACTTGCCATAGCCAACTCGTGCAACTAACTCACCATGGCGAACCTGCCATAGCTAACCCTTGCATCCAACTCTTGCGGCCAATTTGCCACAGTCCACTTGTCATAGCCAACTCGGGCAACCATGTCACCATGGCCAACCTGCCATAGCTAACCCTTGTATCCAACTCTTGCGGCCAATTTGCCACAATCAACTTGCCATAGCCAACTCGTGCAACTAACTCATCATGGCCAACCTGCCATAGCTAACCCTTGCATCCAACTCTTGCGGCCAATTTGCCACAATCAACTTGCCATAGCCAACTCGTGCAACTAACTCATCATGGCCAACCTGCCATAGCTAACCCTTGCATCCAACTCTTGTGGCCAATTTGCCACAATCAACTTGCCATAGCCAACTCGTGCAACTAACTCGTCATGGCCAACCTGCCATAGCTAACCCTTGCATCCAACTCTTGCGGCCAATTTGCCACAGTCCACTTGTCATAGCCAACTCGTGCAACTAACTCATCATGGCCAACCTGCCATAGCTAACCCTTGCATCCAACTCTTGTGGCCAATTTGCCACAGTCCACTTGTCATAGCCAACTCGTGCAACTAACTCGTCATGGCCAACCTGCCATAGCTAACCCTTGCATCCAACTCTTGCGGCCAATTTGCCACAGTCCACTTGTCATAGCCAACTCGGGCAACCATGTCACCATGGCCAACCTGCCATAGCTAACCCTTGCATACAACTCTTGCGGCCAATTTGCCACACTCAACTTGCCATAGCCAACTCGTTCAACTAACTCACCATGGCCAACCTGCCATAGCTAACCCTTGCATCCAACTCTTGCGGCCAATTTGCCACAATCAACTTGCCATAGCCAACTCGGGCAACCATGTCACCATGGCCAACCTGCCATAGCTAAACCTTGCATCCAACTCTTGTGGCCAATTTGCCACAGTCCACTTGTCATAGCCAACTCGGGCAACCATGTCACCATGGCCAACCTGCCATAGCTAACCCTTGCATCCAACTCTTGCGGCCAATTTGCCACAATCAACTTGCCATAGCCAACTCGTGCAACTAACTCATCATGGCCAACCTGCCATAGCTAACCCTTGCATCCAACTCTTGCGGCCAATTTGCCACAATCAACTTGCCATAGCCAAGTCGTGCAACAAACTCGTCATGGCCAACCTGCCATAGCTAACCCTTGCATCCAACTCTTGTGGCCAATTTGCCACAGTCCACTTGTCATAGCCAACTCGTGCAACTAACTCGTCATGGCCAACCTGCCATAGCTAACCCTTGCATCCAACTCTTGCGGCCAATTTGCCACAGTCCACTTGTCATAGCCAACTCGGGCAACCATGTCACCATGGCCAACCTGCCATAGCTAACCCTTGCATACAACTCTTGCGGCCAATTTGCCACAATCAACTTGCCATAGCCAACTCGTTCAACTAACTCATCATGGCCAACCTGCCATAGCTAACCCTTGCATCCAACTCTTGCGGCCAATTTGCCACAATCAACTTGCCATAGCCAACTCGGGCAACCATGTCACCATGGCCAACCTGCCATAGCTAAACCTTGCATCCAACTCTTGTGGCCAATTTGCCACAGTCCACTTGTCATAGCCAACTCGGGCAACCATGTCACCATGGCCAACCTGCCATAGCTAACCCTTGCATCCAACTCTTGCGGCCAATTTGCCACAGTCCACTTGTCATAGCCAACTCGTGCAACTAACTCATCATGGCCAACCTGCCATAGCTAACCCTTGCATCCAACTCTTGTGGCCAATTTGCCACAGTCCACTTGTCATAGCCAACTCGTGCAACTAACTCGTCATGGCCAACCTGCCATAGCTAACCCTTGCATCCAACTCTTGCGGCCAATTTGCCACAGTCCACTTGTCATAGCCAACTCGGGCAACCATGTCACCATGGCCAACCTGCCATAGCTAACCCTTGCATACAACTCTTGCGGCCAATTTGCCACACTCAACTTGCCATAGCCAACTCGTTCAACTAACTCACCATGGCCAACCTGCCATAGCTACCCTTGCATCCAACTCTTGCGGCCAATTTGCCACAATCAACTTGCCATAGCCAACTCGGGCAACCATGTCACCATGGCCAACCTGCCATAGCTAAACCTTGCATCCAACTCTTGTGGCCAATTTGCCACAGTCCACTTGTCATAGCCAACTCGGGCAACCATGTCACCATGGCCAACCTGCCATAGCTAACCCTTGCATCCAACTCTTGCGGCCAATTTGCCACAATCAACTTGCCATAGCCAACTCGTGCAACTAACTCATCATGGCCAACCTGCCATAGCTAACCCTTGCATCCAACTCTTGCGGCCAATTTGCCACAATCAACTTGCCATAGCCAAGTCGTGCAACAAACTCGTCATGGCCAACCTGCCATAGCTAACCCTTGCATCCAACTCTTGTGGCCAATTTGCCACAGTCCACTTGTCATAGCCAACTCGTGCAACTAACTCGTCATGGCCAACCTGCCATAGCTAACCCTTGCATCCAACTCTTGCGGCCAATTTGCCACAGTCCACTTGTCATAGCCAACTCGGGCAACCATGTCACCATGGCCAACCTGCCATAGCTAACCCTTGCATACAACTCTTGCGGCCAATTTGCCACAATCAACTTGCCATAGCCAACTCGTTCAACTAACTCATCATGGCCAACCTGCCATAGCTAACCCTTGCATCCAACTCTTGTGGCCAATTGCCACAATCAACTTGCCATAGCCAACTCGGGCAACCATGTCACCATGGCCAACCTGCCATAGCTAAACCTTGCATCCAACTCTTGTGGCCAATTTGCCACAGTCCACTTGTCATAGCCAACTCGGGCAACCATGTCACCATGGCCAACCTGCCATAGCTAACCCTTGCATCCAACTCTTGCGGCCAATTTGCCACAGTCCACTTGTCATAGCCCACTCGTGCAACTAACTCATCATGGCAAACCTGCCATAGCTAACCCTTGCATCCAACTCTTGTGGCCAATTTGCCGCAGTCCACTTGTCATAGCCAACTCGTGCAACTAACTCATCATGGCCAACCTGCCATAGCTAACCCTTGCATCCAACTCTTGCGGCCAATTTGCCACAGTCCACTTGTCATAGCCAACTCGTGCAACTAACTCGTCATGGCCAACCTGCCATAGCTAACCCTTGCATCCAACTCTTGTGGCCAATTTGCCACAGTCCACATGTCATAGCCACTCGTGCAACTAACTCATCATGGCCAACCTGCCATAGCTAACCCTTGCATCCAACTCTTGCGGCCAATTGCCACAGTCCACTTGTCATAGCCAACTCGGGCAACCATGTCACCATGGCCAACCTGCCATAGCTAACCCTTGCATCCAACTCTTGTGGCCAATTTGCCACAATCAACTTGCCATAGCCAACTCGTTCAACTAACTCATCATGGCCAACCTGCCATAGCTAACCCTTGCATCCAACTCTTGTGGCCAATTTGCCACAATCAACTTGCCATAGCCAACTCGTTCAACTAACTCATCATGGCCAACCTGCCATAGCTAACCCTTGCATCCAACTCTTGCGGCCAATTTGCCACAATCAACTTGCCATAGCCAACTCGGGCAACCATGTCACCATGGCCAACCTGCCATAGCTAACCCTTGCATCCAACTCTTGCGGCCAATTTGCCACAATCAACTTGCCATAGCCAACTCGTTCAACTAACTCATCATGGCCAACCTGCCATAGCTAACCCTTGCATCCAACTCTTGTGGCCAATTTGCCACAATCAACTTGCCATAGCCGACTCGGGCAACCATGTCACCATGGCCAACCTGCCATAGCTAAACCTTGCATCCAACTCTTGTGGCCAATTTGCCACAGTCCACTTGTCATAGCCAACTCGGGCAACCATGTCACCATGGCCAACCTGCCATAGCTAACCCTTGCATTCAACTCTTGTGACCAATTTGCCACAGTCCACTTGTCATAGCCAACTCGGGCAACCATGCCACCATGGCCAACCTGCCATAGCTAACCCTTGCATCCAACTCTTGCGGCCAATTTGCCACAGTCCACTTGTCATAGCCAACTCGTGCAACTAACTCGTCATGGCCAACCTGCCATAGCTAACCCTTGCATCCAACTCTTGCGGCCAATTTGCCACAGTCCACTTGTCATAGCCAACTCGGGCAACCATGTCACCATGGCCAACCTGCCATAGCTAACCCTTGCATACAACTCTTGCGGCCAATTTGCCACAATCAACTTGCCATAGCCAACTCGTTCAACTAACTCATCATGGCCAACCTGCCATAGCTAACCCTTGCATCCAACTCTTGCGGCCAATTTGCCACAATCAACTTGCCATAGCCAACTCGGGGCAACCATGTCACCATGGCCAACCTGCCATAGCTAAACCTTGCATCCAACTCTTGTGGCCAATTTGCCACAGTCCACTTGTCATAGCCAACTCGGGCAACCATGTCACCATGGCCAACCTGCCATAGCTAACCCTTGCATCCAACTCTTGCGGCCAATTTGCCACAGTCCACTTGTCATAGCCAACTCGTGCAACTAACTCATCATGGCCAACCTGCCATAGCTAACCCTTGCATCCAACTCTTGTGGCCAATTTGCCACAGTCCACTTGTCATAGCCAACTCGTGCAACTAACTCGTCATGGCCAACCTGCCATAGCTACCCTTGCATCCAACTCTTGCGGCCAATTTGCCACAGTCCACTTGTCATAGCCAACTCGGGCAACCATGTCACCATGGCCAACCTGCCATAGCTAACCCTTGCATACAACTCTTGCGGCCAATTTGCCACACTCAACTTGCCATAGCCAACTCGTTCAACTAACTCACCATGGCCAACCTGCCATAGCTAACCCTTGCATCCAACTCTTGCGGCCAATTTGCCACAATCAACTTGCCATAGCCAACTCGGGCAACCATGTCACCATGGCCAACCTGCCATAGCTAAACCTTGCATCCAACTCTTGTGGCCAATTTGCCACAGTCCACTTGTCATAGCCAACTCGGGCACCATGTCACCATGGCCAACCTGCCATAGCTAACCCTTGCATCCAACTCTTGCGGCCAATTTGCCACAATCAACTTGCCATAGCCAACTCGTGCAACTAACTCATCATGGCCAACCTGCCATAGCTAACCCTTGCATCCAACTCTTGCGGCCAATTTGCCACAATCAACTTGCCATAGCCAAGTCGTGCAACAAACTCGTCATGGCCAACCTGCCATAGCTAACCCTTGCATCCAACTCTTGTGGCCAATTTGCCACAGTCCACTTGTTCATAGCCAACTCGTGCAACTAACTCGTCATGGCAACCTGCCATAGCTAACCCTTGCATCCAACTCTTGCGGCCAATTTGCCACAGTCCACTTGTCATAGCCAACTCGGGCAACCATGTCACCATGGCCAACCTGCCATAGCTAACCCTTGCATACAACTCTTGCGGCCAATTTGCCACAATCAACTTGCCATAGCCAACTCGTTCAACTAACTCATCATGGCCAACCTGCCATAGCTAACCCTTGCATCCAACTCTTGCGGCCAATTTGCCACAATCAACTTGCCATAGCCAACTCGGGCAACCATGTCACCATGGCCACCTGCCATAGCTAAACCTTGCATCCAACTCTTGTGGCCATTTGCCACAGTCCACTTGTCATAGCCAACTCGGGCAACCATGTCACCATGGCCAACCTGCCATAGCTAACCCTTGCATCCAACTCTTGCGGCCAATTTGCCCACAGTCCACTTGTCATAGCCAACTCGTGCAACTAACTCATCATGGCAAACCTGCCATAGCTAACCCTTGCATCCAACTCTTGTGGCCAATTTGCCGCAGTCCACTTGTCATAGCCAACTCGTGCAACTAACTCATCATGGCCAACCTGCCATAGCTAACCCTTGCATCCAACTCTTGCGGCCAATTTGCCACAGTCCACTTGTCATAGCCAACTCGTGCAACTAACTCGTCATGGCCAACCTGCCATAGGCTAACCCTTGCATCCAACTCTTGTGGCCAATTTGCCACAGTCCACATGTCATAGCCAACTCGTGCAACTAACTCATCATGGCCAACCTGCCATAGCTAACCCTTGCATCCAACTCTTGCGGCCAATTTGCCACAGTCCACTTGTCATAGCCAACTCGGGCAACCATGTCACCATGGCCAACCTGCCATAGCTAACCCTTGCATCCAACTCTTGTGGCCAATTTGCCACAATCAACTTGCCATAGCCAATCGTTCACTAACTCATCATGGCCAACCTGCCATAGCTAACCCTTGCATCCAACTCTTGTGGCCAATTTGCCACAATCAACTTGCCATAGCCAACTCGTTCAACTAACTCATCATGGCCAACCTGCCATAGCTAACCCCTGCATCCAACTCTTGCGGCCAATTTGCCACAATCAACTTTCCATAGCCAACTCGGGCAACCATGTCACCATGGCCAACCTGCCATAGCTAACCCTTGCATCCAACTCTTCGGCCAATTGCCACAATCAACTTGCCATAGCCAACTCGTTCAACTAACTCATCATGGCCAACCTGCCATAGCTAACCCTTGCATCCAACTCTTGTGGCCAATTTGCCACAATCAACTTGCCATAGCCGACTCGGGCAACCATGTCACCATGGCAACCTGCCATAGCTAAACCTTGCATCCAACTCTTGTGGCCAATTTGCCACAGTCCACTTGTCATAGCCAACTCGGGCAACCATGTCACCATGGCCAACCTGCCATAGCTAACCCTTGCATTCAACTCTTGTGACCAATTTGCCACAGTCCACTTGTCATAGCCAACTCGGGCAACCATGCCACCATGGCCAACCCTGCCATAGCTAACCCTTGCATCCAACTCTTGCGGCCAATTTGCCACAGTCCACTTGTCATAGCCAACTCGTGCAACTAACTCGTCATGGCCAACCTGCCATAGGTAAACCCTTGCATCCAACTCTTGCGGCCAATTGCCACAGTCCACTTGTCATAGCCAACTCGTGCAAACTAACTCATCATGGCCAACCTGCCATAGCTAACCCTTGCATCCAAATCTTGTGGCCAATTTGCCACAATCAACTTGCCATAGCCAACTCGTGCAACTAACTCGCCATGGCAACCTGCCATAGCTAACCCTTGCATTCCAACTCTTGCGGCCAATTTGCCACAATCAATTTGCCATAGCCAACTCGTGCAACTAACTCGTCATGGCCAACCTGCCATAGCTAACCCTTGCATCAACTCTTGCGGCCAATTTGCCACAATCAACTTGCCATAGCCAACTCGGGCAACCATGTCACCATGGCCAACCTGCCATAGCTAAACCTTGCATCCAACTCTTGTGGCCAATTGCCACAGTCCACTTGTCATAGCCAACTCGGGCAACCATGTCACCATGGCAAACCTGCCATAGCTAATCCTTTCATCCAACTCTTGCGGCCAATTTGCCACAGTCCACTTGTCATAGCCAACTCGGGCAACCATGTCACCATGGCCAACCTGCCATAGCTAACCCTTGCATCCAACTCTTGCGGCCAATTTGCCACAGTCCACTTGTCATAGCCAACATCGTGCAACTAACTCATCATGGCACAACCTGCCATAGCTAACCCTTGCATCCAACTCTTGTGGCCAATTTGCCGCAGTCCACTTGTCATAGCCAACTCGTGCAACTAACTCTCATCTGGCCAACCGGCCATAGCTAACCCTTGCATCCAACTCTTGCGGCCAATTTGCCACAGTCCACTTGTCATAGCCAACTCGTGCAACTAACTCGTCATGGCCAACCTGCATAGCTAACCCTTGCATCCAACTCTTGGGCCAATTTGCCACAGTCCAACATGTCATAGCCAACTCGTGCAACTAACTCATCATGGCCAACCTGCCATAGCTAACCCTTGCATCCACTCTTGCGGCAATTTGCACAGTCCACTGTTCATAGCAACTCGGGCAACCATGTCACCATGGCCAACCTGCCATAGCTAACCCTTGCATCAACTCTTGGGGCCAATTTGCCACAATCAACTTGCCATAGCCAACTCGTTCAACCTAACTCAATCATGGCCAACCTGCCATAGCTACCCTTGCATCCAACTCTTGCGGCCAATTTGCCACAATCAACTTGCCATAGCCAACTCGGGCAACCATGTCACCATGGCCAACCTGCCATAGCTAAACCTTGCATCCAACTCTTGTGGCCAATTTGCCACAGTCCACTTGTCATAGCCAACTCGGGCAACCATGTCACCATGGCAAACCTGCCATAGCTAACCCTTGCATCCAACTCTTGTGGCCAATTTGCCACAGTCCACTTGTCATAGCCAACTCGGGCAACCATGTCACCATGGCCAACCTGCCATAGCTAACCCTTGCATCCAACTCTTGCGGCCAATTGCCACAGTCCACTTGTCATAGCCAACTCGTGCAACTAACTCGTCATGGCCAACCTGCCATAGCTAACCCTTGCATCCAACTCTTGCGGCCAATTTGCCACAGTCCACTTGTCATAGCCAACTCGTGCAACTAACTCATCATGGCCAACCTGCCATAGCTAACCCTTGCATCCAAACTCTTGCGGCCAATTTGCCACAATCAACTTGCCATAGCCAACTCGTTCAACTAACTCATCATGGCCAACCTGCCATAGCTAACCCTTGCATCCAACTCTTGTGGCCAATTTGCCACAATCAACTTGCCATAGCCGACTCCGGGCAACATGTCACCATGGCCAACCTGCCATAGCTAAACCTTGCATCCAACTCTTGTGGCCAATTTGCCACAGTCCACTTGTCATAGCCAACTCGGGCAACCATGTCACCATGGCCAACCTGCCATAGCTACCCTTGCATTCAACTCTTGTGACCAATTTGCCACAGTCCACTTGTCATAGCCAACTCGGGCAACCATGCACCATGGCCAACCTGCCATAGCTAACCCTTGCATCCAACTCTTGCGGCCAATTTGCCACAGTCCACTTGTCATAGCCAACTCGTGCAACTAACTCGTCATGGCCAACCTGCCATAGGTAACCCTTGCATCCAACTCTTGCGGCCAATTTGCCACAGTCCACTTGTCATAGCCAACTCGTTGCAACTAACTCATCATGGCCCAACCTGCCATAGCTAACCCTTGCATCCAACTCTTGTGGCCAATTTGCCACAATCAACTTGCCATAGCCCAACTCGTGCAACTAACTCGCCATGGCCAACCTGCCCATAGCTACCCCTTGCATCCAACTCTTGCGGCCAATTTGCCACAATCAATTTGCCATAGCCAACTCGTGCAACTAACTCGTCATGGCCAACCTGCCATAGCTAACCCTTGCATCCAACTCTTGCGGCCAATTTGCCACAATCAACTTGCCATAGCCAACTCGGGCAACCATGTCACCATGGCCAACCTGCCATAGCTAAACCTTGCATCCAACTCTTGTGGCCAATTTGCCACAGTCACTTGTCATAGCCAACTCGGGCAACCATGTCACCATGGCAAACCTGCCATAGCTAATCCTTTCATCCAACTCTTGCGGCCAATTTGCCACAGTCCACTTGTCATAGCCAACTCGGGCAACCATGTCACCATGGCCAACCTGCCATAGCTAACCCTTGCATCCAACTCTTGCGGCCAATTTGCCACAATCAATTTGCCATAGCCAAACTCGTGCAACTAACTCGTCATGGCCAACCGGCCATAGCTAACCCTTGCATCCAACTCTTGCGGCCAATTTGCCACAGTCCACTTGTCATAGCCAACTCGTGCAACTAACTCATCATGGCCAACCTGCCATAGCTAACCCTTGCATCCAACTCTTGTGGCCAATTTGCCACAATCAACTTGCCATAGCCAACTCGTTGCAACTAACTCACCATGGCCAACCTGCCATAGCTAACCCTTGCATCAAACTCTTGTGGCCAATTGCCACAGTCCACTTGTCATAGCCAACTCGGGCAACCATGTCACCATGGCCAACCTGCCATAGCTAACCCTTGCATCCAACTCTTGCGGCCAATTTGCCACAGTCCACTTGTCATAGCCAACTCGGGCACCCATGTCACCATGGCCAACCTGCCATAGCTAACCCTTGCATCCAACTCTTGCGGCCAATTTGCCACAGTCCACTTGTCATAGCCAACTCGTGCTAACTAACTCGTCATGGCCAACTGCCATAGCTAACCCTTGCATCCAACTCTTGTGGCCAATTTGCCACAGTCCACTTGTCTAGCCAACTCGTGCAAACTAACTCGTCATGGCCAACCTGCCATAGCTAACCCTTGCATCCAACTCTTGCGGCCAATTTGCCACAGTCCACTTGTCATAGCCAACTCGGGCAACCATGTCACCATGGCCAACCTGCCATAGCTAACCCTTGCATCCAACTCTTGCGGCCAATTTGCCACAATCAACTTGCCATAGCCAACTCGTTCAACTAACCTCATCATGGCCAACCTGCCATAGCTAACCCTTGCATCCAACTCTTGCGGCCAATTTGCCACAATCAACTTGCCATAGCCAACTCGGGCAACCATGTCACCATGGCCAACCTGCCATAGCTAAACCTTGCATCCAACTCTTGTGGCCAATTTGCCACAGTCCACTTGTCATAGCCAACTCGGGCAACCATGTCACCATGGCCAACCTGCCATAGCTAACCCTTGCATCCAACTCTTGTGGCCAATTTGCCACAGTCCACTTGTCATAGCCCAATCGGGCAACCATGTCACCATGGCCAACCTGCCATAGTAACCCTGGCATCCAACTCTTGCGGCCACTTTGCCACAGTCCACTTGTCATAGCCAACTCGTGCAACTAACTCGTCATGGCCAACCTGCCGTAGGTAACCCTTGGCATCCAACTCTTGCGGCCAATTTGCCACAGTCCCATGTCATAGCCAACTCGTGCAACCTAACTCATCATGGCCAACCTGCCATAGCTAACCCCTTGCATCCAACTCTTGTGGCCAATTTGCCACAATCAATTGCCATAGCAAACTCGTGCAACTAACTCGCCATGGCAACCTGCCATAGCTAACCCCTTGCCTCCAACTCTTGCGGACAATTTGCCACAATCAATTTGCCATAGCCAACCGTGAACTAAACTCGTCATGGCCAACCTGCCATAGCTAACCCTTGCATCCAACTCTTGCGGCCAATTTGCCACAGTCCACTTGTCATAGCCAACTCGTGCAACTAACTGATCATGGCCAACCTGCCATAGCTAACCCTTGCATCCAACTCTTGCGGCCAATTTGCCACAATCAACTTGCCATAGCCAACTCGTTCAACTAACTCATCATGGCCAACCTGCCATAGCTAACCCTTGCATCCAACTCTTGCGGCCAATTTGCCACAATCAACTTGCCATAGCCAACTCGGGCAACCATGTCACCATGGCCAACCTGCCATAGCTAATCCTTTCATCCAACTCTTGCGGCCAATTTGCCACAGTCCACTTGTCATAGCCAACTCGGGCAACCATGTCACCATGGCCACCTGCCATAGCTAACCCTTGCATCCAACTCTTGCGGCCAATTTGCCACAGTCCACTTCATAGCCAACTCGGGCAACCATGTCACCATGGCCAACCTGCCATAGCTAACCCTTGCATCCAACTCTTGCGGCCAATTTGCCACAATCAACTTGCCATAGCCAACTCGTGCAACTAACTCGTCATGGCCAACCTGCCATAGCTAACCCTTGCATCCAATTCTTGTGGCCAATTTGCCACAGTCCACTTGTCATAGCCAACTCGGGCAACCATGTCACCATGGCCAACCTGCCATAGCTAACCCTTGCATCCAACTCTTGCACCAATTTGCCATTGCCAACTCGCCGCGAGCCAGCTCCCTGAGGGACAAGAGTTATACTAATATGAAGAAACGGTAGAATAGAATATTTAAGAAAGTCTGTAAAATGTGGGGCCCAAATGAAACTTGAATCTTTTAGAGTTGGTTTAATGTCAGCATTCCGAGTAATGCATCCAAAGATCTTAGAACCCCAAGGCAGGATGTCCTCAGAACATGTTTATTAGACATCACATCGGCACAGCCAGTGAAAACCAACTCTAAAAGCTTCTTGTGGTTGCCATGTCATTCAAAGGGCAAAGGTTTCCCTCCCCATAGGTCACATTGTCCATTCGGGCTCCCTCGAGCACTTTGGCCTCCCCTCTTCCTTCCACCTGTTGGGATGACCTTGGTTCCCACAGAAGAGGTACGAGATGGCCTAACTGTCAGGCCTGCAATTATATTCCTTTTAGAATTTTGGCCTGCCACACTTTCTCTTAATTCATTATGCTTTTCATTAGTGTAGTAGTTGGGAGGGGGGAATAGAAAGGAGTAGGATTGTGGAATGTGTGTTTTCATTCTTTTCTAGAAGACCAAGGTCATCTTTTGTCTCCGTACTTTTACACCTGATCGGAAGCAGCTGGCTGGAGATGCCAGTGTGGAAGAAGAAGATCGGACCATGTGATGGATTGTGGGTGTGGGGACAAGATCATGAACTTTTAACTGGGTGGGATTCTGATCTAATTTCCAGAATTGGGATTACACAGATGTGCTAAGATGTCTGATTTATTAAATTGGAATGTTAAGGATTGTTTTGCCTTGGACTGATTTAATTCTACATGATACTTGGAATGCTGACACTATTTCCCCCTCATCCTCACACACACACACGACTCCCTAGTGTGTGGCAACTATGAAGCAGTACAAGATGGCTTCCTCCAGGTTCAATTCAGAGTTGGCACAAAAATTAAAATTATTTTAAAATTATTTTAAATAATTGAATTGTTGCACTGTCCTGCGACGAGTTGGCAGGGTGAGTTGGGCATGGTGGAATGGCCACAGCGAGCTGCCCTATTCCACTGAGGGCTCCTGCCTCTCTTCTCCAATTCCATCCTGCTCAGCATCTCTTCTCCTCTTCCCCCAAGGTCATGCACACATTCCATTACATCTACTGAAATGGGTGTAGTAGTTTTAGAGCACCCTTTGCTGAACATCTCCAACAGATCCCCCAAACCAAGGAATGCTGTTTCAGCTAGGAACCTTTTAATCTTTCCTGCCTTCGGGCACTAAGCTGAGAGAGAAGATACATAGGATACAGCCTTCCATTAAACACCCCTTCATGAAAGGATAGCATTTATGATGCATTCCTGACTCTATTTCTAAAAGCAATGTGAGTGGCATTTTTCAAATAATATGAGACTGCACCCTTGTCTTAAATATTACTTATTGTGTGCCACCTGGTTGCATGACTTCAGGCAGCTTATTATCTACACATTAGAACATCCATCAACCCACTCTGGTATTAGCCTAAAAGCAATTCTCACTGCTGCCTTTGCTACAAAGAGTTTCTCACCAAACTTAGCTTGGAAGAATTGTTTTCACCAATTTCCTAAAACATGAAGGGGTTGGGGGCCAATCTGATTCTGGGTTCCACTGAGAAGGCCATTCTACAATCGGGTTTTTTTTTTGATATTTTTTTATTTGACATTTTCCAAACATTAAAATCGCAATTACACTTTTACAGCTTTCTGTTATCGGTATTTCTTTTTCTGATTTCGGGTTTTCCATTTTCCATTCTATTATTTTATACATATTCTTCTTTGTTTACTTTCTCATTTTTACAATATATACATCTATATACAATATTTCCATCTCTATTGCTTTCTAAATATATGCCATCTCTTTTCATTGTGTTTGCTGTGCATTCCTTATGCATTGATTTTACATCTCTTTTCAAGCCAGTTATACCACCTATTCCATATTTTGTAGTTCTCTGTTTCTCTGTCTCTTAGTTCCATCGTTAGTTTGTCCATTTCTGAGCATTCTAACACCATTTTTTAATGATTTCTGCATTTGGTGGAATGGCTTTTAGTTTTCAACTTTGGGCATATGAAATTCTGGCAGCAGTGATTATATGAAGCAAATATTGGATAGCCTTGCTAATATATATTTTTTATTATTCCTAGAAAAAACAGCTCAGGGTTCAGGTCAATTTTTTGTTTTATTATTTCTTCTAACCATTTTTGAATGTTGGTCCAGAATTCTTTGGCTTTCGGACACGTCCACCACATATGATAGAAGGTTCCCTATTGGTGGTTACATTTCCAACAGTTTGGAGATCTATTCTCCAAGATTCTCCAATCTTGATCTCTCTAGATCAGGGGTGTCAAACTTGATTTCATTGTGGGCTGCCTCAGAGGTGCTGGGATGGCCAGGGTGAGCATGGCCTGGTCGATGTCACTCGTTGGAGGCATCTGTGGTGGCCCGAGCACTCTGCCAGCAAGAACGGGCTCCCAAGCTCCATTTTTGGCTGCCACAGCCTTCTGTAACCAGCAAAAACAGAGCTTTGGCAGGCTGCCCACGGCCCTCGCCAGCTCCATTTTCGCTGGCAGAGGCACCGCAGACTGGTTCTTCATTCTTTCCAGGGCAGCCCTGAGGGCCAGATCTAAGCACCCCGTGGGTTGCATTGGGCCCCCCAGGGCCTTGAATTTGACACCCCTGCTCTAGACTAGACCAGTGTTTCTCTGCCTTGGCAACTCTAAGATGTGTGGACTTCAACTCCCAGAATTCCCCAGCCAGAAAAAGCTCCATAGTGCGGACAGCAGAGCTGACCTCCTCAAGAATGGGTGGACAAAATCCTGAGCAACATATCCAATAGGAAAACGATGGGCCAGAATCCTATCCAAGCATTGCATCTGCGATTCACCTTTGAAAAGGCTGTGGAAATGGGTTTTTTATTTAAGCTAATGTTTCATATATTTTCATTTTCCTAAGTAAGTTTCTGTGTTTCCATGTGTCTCCACATCTGCTGGCATTTGAGCTCCCGCGACTTGTTTTAATCTGATTTTAATGTGTTTCATTTTTCAAATGCATCGAGAACTTTTAGTTGGAAACTACTATACGGGCTGAAGCTTGTAAATGATTGTATTATGATGAAGAATTTTAAGTGTTGCAGGATCCAAAGAGATATTTTGGAGACGTATGAATTTAATTGCCGCCTAAAATAACATTTCTGTCTCCATCATTTCTTCTACTGGTATTGTTGCTGGATTGATTAATGGTGGACATGGTGATACTGATTTGGGGAATTCCTTCCTTCCTTCCCTCCCTCCCTCCTTCCTCCCTCCCCTCTCCAACTTCCTATTAACAGAGGTAAGTATATTCAGACTTCTTGCCTATTTAAGGATGCACCACATCTCTACAGTCTTCCAAGATGGAAGACATCAGATTAGCAAATGTGCTTAAGGCTCCTCATGCATACCATCAAGAGAATATCAGTCTAATTCCACAGGTTTGGTTAAGCATCTGCTACAATATCTGGGTCAACCAGAGTCATCCGTGCATCGTCTTTTTCCTGGAACCTCAGGGTTGCGCAAAGGAATTTCTAGCTGCAACCTTCCACTTGGTTCAAGCTATCAATCAAAATAGAACGGAGCTGGAAAGGATCTTGGAGGTCTTCTAGTTCAAACCCCTGCTGAAGCGGGAGACCCTATACCATTTCAGACAAGTGGCTCTCCAGTATCTTCTTAAAAACTTCCAGTGATGGAGCACCCACAACCTCTGAAGACAAGATATTCCACTGGTTAATTGTCCTCACTGTTAAGAAGTTTCTCCTTAATTCCAGGTTGCTTCTCTCTTTGATTAGTTTCCATCTATTGTTTCTTGTCCTGCCTTCTGGTGCTTTGGAGAATAATTAGACCCCTTCGTCTTTGTGTCAGCCCATTAAATACTGGAATACTACTATCGTGTCCCCTCTAGTCCTTCTTTTCTCTAGACCAGTGGTCTCCAACCTTGACCACTTTAAGACCTGTGGACTTCAACTCCCAGAGTTCCTCAGCCAGCTTTGCTGGCTGAGGAACTCTGGAAGTTGAAGTCTTAAAGTTGCCAAGGTTGGAGACCACTCTCTAGATTAGCCAAATCCAAATCCTACAGCTGTTCTTCATATGTTTTAGTCTCCAGCTCATTGATCATCTTAGTTGCTCTTCTCTGCACTTTTTCTAAAGTCTCAACAACTTTTTTGTAATGTGCTGACCAAAACCGGCTGCACTATTCCAGATGTGGACTTACTAAGGTTTTATAAAGTGGTACTAATACTTGAGATTATTTTGATTCACTTAACAATGTTTTAAGGGTATCTCCCAATTTTATGCCAGCCGAAGCAAAGATACCGTCCTCCGCTGCTGTTCTTTCTCTGCCCAGTTGGCCCCTTGATGTGTTGGCATGTGAGGGTGAGTCTCGAGCATCAGAATCAGAGGCACAAAGATCCGATTGTGCACAGAGCAGTCTAGAGAAGCCGTGTCATACTGCCTTCGTCACACTGTTTTCACAGAAGGCCATCTGTTCAAAGGAAGCCGAATTAGCCATGCTCATGCTCCATTTCAAGTCCGCTTGGGAGTAAGGACACACAGTTGCGTCCTATCAGCTATCTTTTTCTATCCGTGGGTGCGGCCTTTCCAATGTTGCCTCAGGAAATGGGATCAGAGCTGGTTTTGTTTCCCAGGGGTGCAGAAATAATTGTCCAGCCTTCTCCAACCATTCAGTAGAGCAGAGATGGGGAACGATGGCCCCTTTTATGACTTCAACCCCAGAATCCCAGGACAAGAAACAATGGATGGAAACTAATCAAGGAGAAAAGGAACCTGGAATTAAGGAGAAACTTCCTAACAGTGAGGACCATTCACCAGTGGAACAACTTGCCACCAGAAGTGGTGGGTGCTCCATCACTCCATCATTCTATTCTTTTCTATTCTGTTCTGTTCTATTCTATTCTATTCTATTCTATTCTATTCTATTCTATTCTACTCCACTCCACTCCATTCTATATTCTGTTCTATTCTATTCTATTCTCTAGTCTACACTACGCTATGCTACTCCATTCCACTCCTTTTCCTCTCCTCTCCTCTAATCTCCTCTCTATTCATTCTATATTCTATATTCTATATTCTCTATATTCTATATTCTATATTCTATCATATCTATATTCTATATTCTATTCTATTCTATATTCTATATTCTATATTCTATATTCTATATCTACTCTACTCCAGTCCACCCCACTCAACTCCTTTCCTATTCTATTCTATTCTATTCTATTCTATTCTATTCTATTCTATTCTATCCTATCCTATCCTATCCTATCCTATTATCCTATTTTCTACTCTACTCTACTCTACTCTACTCTACTCTACTCTACTCTACTCTACTTACTCTACTCTACTCTACTCTACTCTATTCTACTCTAATTCCTGAGCCAGAATGGAAATTCTGGGAGTTGAAGTCTGCAAGTCATAAAAAAACCCTGGCTCCCCAAGCCTGCAGTACAGGAATGGGAGAACTAAGGGGGCAAGAGCTGTGATGTACCCACCCTCCCCGCCAACCGGAAAGAGCCACTTCAAGTGGTCCAGGCTCTGTCCACTGCAGGATGGCATTCACGGCTGTTCACCCTGCACTTTGATTAGCCAGAAATCAACTGGCTTTGTTGCCTTAGGACAGTGTATAAAGGACAGGGGAGATATTTGGTTTTTTAATTTGCCAAATACCATTTGCATGACCGTGACTACAAAGCAGCGGAGAGAAACTTGTAACACTCTTGCAGGAATATTTACTTAGAACGATATTTACTTAGAATGAAGTCAAGCTGTGTGGAGTGAGATATTTTGGAGAAGTATGAATTTAATTGCAGCCTGAAATAACTTTGCTGCCTTCATCTTTTCTTTTAGAGGTATTGTTGATGGATTGATTAATGGTGGTCACAGTGGTGTTGACTCTTGGGATTTCCTCTCACTCTTTTTCTTCTTCCTTCTCTCTCTCTCTCTCTCTCTCTCTCTTCTCTCTCTCTTTCTCTTTCTTTCCCCTCCTTCCTTCCTTCCTTCCCGTTCCTTCCTTCTTCTTCTTTCTTCTCTCTCTCTCCTCTCTTTCTTTCCTCCTCTCCTCTCCTCTACTTCCTACTTACCTATATAAATCTGTCAGTTTTTTGAGGTAGACAGACTGCAAATCTTGCACATTTTAATGTGCCTCCCTCACCCTGCCTTTCTTCTTCTTCTTCTTCTTCTTTCTTCTTCTTCTTCTTCTTCTTCTTCTTCTTCTTTTTGCCAGCTGTGGTAATTCTGTTTCTCTTTTTAGGTAAGGATATATCTCTGAAATGATGACCCAACAAGGCAGGGATTTTCCAATCCGTTATCACATCAAGGCATTATGGGAAGATTGTTTCCAAAGTCTTCATCACCACAGCCCTGCCAAATGCTGCTCGCAGAACCTCTGGATAATCGGGAAAACTTTTTGAAAGTTCGTATACAGGTAGCCCTTGACTTACGACCAGAACCCAGCCCAGCATTTCTGCTGCTAAGTGAGACATTTGAATTTTGCTCCGTGGTGCGACCTTCCTTGCCACATTTGGTAAATGAATCATTGCTGTTATTAAGTTTGTAACCCGGTTGTTAAGTGAGTCTGGTGTCCCCCATTGACTTGGTTTGTCAGCGGATTGAAAGAGGTGATCACATGATCCCGAGACACTCAACAGCCATAAATACATGTCAGTTGCCAATTGTCCTATTTTTGATCATATGACTTTGGGGATGCCGCAATGTTCATGTGAAAAATGATCATAAATCACTTTTTTCCATTTGTTGTAACTTTGAAGGTCATTAAATCAATCAACTAACCAACCAACCAACCAACCAATCAATCAGAATAGAATTGGAAGGGACATTGGAAGTCTTCTAGTCCAGCCCCCTGCTCAAGCAGGATACCCTATGCCAGGGGTCAGCAAACTGTGGCCCTGGAGCCGCATGTGGCTCTTTCCTCCCTCTGCTGCGGCTCCAACACCGGTCGGTGCCACAATTTTGAGAGGAGCTTCTGGTGGGGGGGGGGGAGAAGCACAGTGCACCAGGGAAAGACTCTTTAGCAAGGGGAGGGTTTTCCAGTTGTCTCCACAATTGATAGACATTCAGTTATGACAGGTAGAGGAAAAAGTACGCCGCGCAGGAGGGGACTCTATGGTGGGGGAACTTCCGGTCAGCCTGAATTGAACAGGGGGCTTCCAGTTAGGACCTTTGTGGCGCCCGGTGTTTTTTTTCTGTGGGAAACGGCTCCAAATGGCTCTTTGTGTGTTAAGTTTGCCCACTGACTGCCCAAACTGCGTGCGTGCCCAAACTCACACAAACACATACATGCATGGACGCGTAGACATGCGCATGTGCAAACACAT
>NC_045554.1:26202051-26282051 GCF_009769535.1 Thamnophis elegans
TGATGGTGGTGGTTGTGCTGATGTGGAGGCAGGTGTGGTGGAGGAGGAGGTAGTGTGATTGCTGTGAGGTGTTGGGGTTGTTTGGTGGTGGTGGTTGTGCTGTTGGTGGTGGAGGATGAAGAGGACTATGGAGTCCTTAGTACTCTTTGAGCTTGATTGTCATGTTGCAGATATCATTACCAAACTAGGAAACACCATCAGTGCTAGAAGGATGGGGTTTAGGAGGAAGAGGAAAATAAAAGGGCTGTGGCCTGATTGGTCATCTAAGCTAGGGACATGTTTGTTAAGTGAATTTGGCTTCCCCATTGACTTTGCTTGTCAGAAGTTTGCACAAGGGGACCGGTGACACTGGGACAACGCAACCGTCATGCATCTGAGCATCTGAATTTTGATCGTGTGACCACGATCAGGGGATGCTACAGCGTCATTAAGTGTGAAAAAAGTTTTTCAGCACCCTTTGAACGCTCCCTAAACGCACCATTGTAAGTCGAGCATTCCTCTATGCCCCTTCTCTCTCTCTCTGGGATCAAATCCACCCAACACATTTAGTATAAATTCTTTTTTTATTTTTTAAAAAAGAAAGTTGAACAAACCATTTCTTTGCTTGTGAAGTCAACAGTACCTGTGAGAGACCTCCATATGCTGGAGTTTCACTCGCATTTGTTTGCCTTCGGAAAGAGCATCAGATCAGCAACAACAGATTTTGTGTATTCCGTACCTAACAAACCTAGATTGTGTTGCAACTAGGATTCCTAGATCTCTAACTTGGTGTTTTTCAACCTCGGGCACTGGAAGAGGTGTCACTTCAACTCCCAGAATTCCCCAGCCAGCTGGCTGGGGAATTCTGGGAGTTGAAGTCGACACCTCTTCCAGTGGCAGGTTGAAAAACACTGCTCCAAACAGCACAACCGACACAGACAAATCATGAATGTGGTCCTGTTATTTCCCAACTAGTTATTTAGCTCTCCAGATTTCAAGAAATGAGCTTGCGGTGGCAAAGGACATGGAATTCTTTGGGAAGAGCAGGAAGTGGGAGAAGGAAAAGTAGCAATCATTCTACCGGGAGCTTCACTTTCTTGGAAATGTTCCTCAGAATTGACCAGCCAGAGTTTTGGAAGTTGAGCTCCACAGGTCTTAAAGTTGTCAAGGCTGGACACCTACCTCCAATTAGCAAGAGAGCCCCCCCCCACCCCCCTACAAGGGCTCGCTCCATCCAATATGTCAAACTACAATGAGGTTTAATGTTGGCTTAGCCTACGTGAATCCAACCAACTCTAGATTGGGTATTTGAAACCATGATTGCACAGTGCAAAGTGTGAGTAAGGCCTATGTTCAGGTAGAATGCTAAATCCTACCAGTGCTGGGATGAAAAATCTTGAGAATTCAGCCGCTCTGATGGCTGAAGAAAAATGATAAACATCTTCCTCTGGCAGTACCACAATCAGACACACACTTTGTAGCGGTGACGTAGGTCTAAGGCCCAGAGATCTAGAAATCCATCTGCTGAGTAGCTGCTCATGTGAGAGAATGTATAATAGAAGTGCTGTGGCCAAGACCCAACAGTCCTCAGAATGGATCAGAAAAGATCTACTGAAGATCCAGGAATGGATCCCTTGGTAGAGCAGGTCCAAGAGAGCTGCTCTTGTGGCTTTCTCCTCATTTAAGGACTTGGTTGATTTAAGGAATAGAGGAGGAGGAGGAGGAGGAGGAGGAGGAGGAGGAGAAGTTGTTTTGTGTCTCATCCAAGAAGCTTCATCTTTGATGACTTCATCATCACACAACTGATGAAGCTTCTTGGATGAGAAGCAAAATTTCTCCTCCTCAAAAAAAAAAAAAAAAAAGGTCCATTTGTCTTTTGAAAAGAGAAGCATCTTTGAGACATACCATATCAAGAATTCACTCTTAACTTTTCTCCTGTAGACAGGCGGGAATTTCATGGCTAGTTCAAAGTCATATACAAACATATATATTTACACATACTTATAATAAGGTAGGCTAACAAGATGGAAAAATCCACCTCTTTTCTGGTGCTTCCGTTGCCTTCTCTTGAGACCTCATGAGATATGGAGGGGCGGTATGTCAGAAGATTTTGAAGTGGTTGGTTTGGGAAAGAGGTGGGGGACTCAGTGGGATCTTTAGTAACAGAGAACCTGCCTTGTTCTCTCCCACATTTTGATTCCCCCCTTGGCCTGCTGTTTCAGGTGAGCTCATCCCCAAATCATGGATCTGAAGAATTGGAATTGCACACAACTAACTTCAAGGAAAGTAGCATTTGCAGAATCTTTAAGTGGGAGAGAAATTAAGGCTGCAAGAGGTGTGGCTAAACATGTTCGCTCTAGGACAGGAGGAGATGATTCCCATTTCTTTGGATTCTGGGAAGCTTATAGTATTTTGTCCTGTTAGTCTCAATGGTGTTTGATGGATTGGGGCTGACCTAGGAGAAGAAAAAGGAGAAATGGGGGTATGACTTTCAAGAAAGTTTCTCAGAACTTCTCCACGAATCTTCTTCTGAGGAAGCCAGCGCATGACAGCTGATGTCCTCTGTCTAGAGCACGTTGATCATCTGTCAAGTCAGGTGGAGGAAGAAGCTCTAAGGTGGGACAAGGAACGATCTCCCGCAAGAGCCACTGGGCTCAGCTCCACAACTTCCTGATTCCTTTCAAGATGTAACCTTCAGTAACTCCAGAGTTGGTCACCAGCTGCTACGGAACTTGGATTTTCAAGTCTTCGTCTTCATCCAAGTCGCTGGTACAATCTCCGGGCTCGTCCGGACCAAAGCGTGACCCACGGATCTTCCCAAAAGAGGGAGGTTCTGCTGTCGGCGAAGTCTGTCCCACGAATAAAGAACAAGCCTCCTTAGATATTTTAACATCTACTTTCGACGATTACATGTAGCAGATGGGAAAGCAAAGTGCCCCAAAAGGAGTAAATATTTAAGAACAGCCATCTTGGATCACCCAAAGCTTCATTTAGGGCAGGGGTGTCAAAACTCGTGGACCGCAGGCCAGATGTGTCACATGTGTGGTTCCGCTCCTGCTGGTTTAGAGAAGGGGGGGGGGAAGTCCCAATACGTCATGTGATGGCGCGAGTTTGACTGATCTAGGGCAAGGGTTGGGAACGATGGGCCTTTTATGACTTGTGGAATTCCGCTGCTGGCTCAGGAATTCTGGGAGTTGAAGTCCACAACTTATAAAGGCCCATGGTTCCCCAGCTCTGATTCTAGGGTAGGGGTGTCAAACTCATGACTCATGGGCCGGCCTAGGGGGGGACTTAGATCTGGCCCACGGGGCTGCTGCTGGAAACAGAGAAGGACGGCCTGCAATGCCTCTGCTGTATTTATTTATTTGTCAATTTTATCTGCTGCCTATGTCACTGTGGGGGCAACTCTAGGTGGCTCACAACAGTACAAAGAAGAAACAAAAAGAAGGGTAAACACAGTCTCAACCGAGCTGCCTAGGGAATTCTGGGAATTGAAGTCCACGAATCTTCAAGTTGTCAAGGTTGAGAAACCTTGCTTTAAATGCTTGAAAAGAAAAAAAGGTCTTTCCCATGAAAAGATTGCAAAGATATAATAGATCTGGACCCACTTGCTTCCAAAACTATTCCTTTATATTTAAACATTATCCAATTAAGAGGGTGTAACTGTCAAGCTAGGAGTACCATTGATTCCAAATTTGATAATACTCGGTTTCTTCCCTCTCCTTCATTTCCATAGACAGTCTATCCATTTCTGCATGTTCATAGATTTTCCTTCTTATAATAATTGGGTCTGGTGGGTATCTGCTTGTTTCCAGTTCTGTGCTAAGACGCTTCTACTTATGGTTAATATGTGTAATGTTATGTATTGCCATTTTTTCTCCATTTTCCCATCGAAGATGGCTTGAGAGTAAACGTAAAACTTAAGGCATAAAGGATAATATATAGTGTATAGAGAGTATTTAAATAAGGATATAACTTAGGATAACAATATAGAAATAATTTTTGTAAATAGGATTGTTACAAAAAATATGGATAGCGATATGGAAAAGCTGTTACAAGTATAAATTTGTGTTTTGTGTTTGTCTTTTAAATGTTGGAAAATGTAATAAATACTATTTTTTAAAAAGAGAGTGTAACTGGCTGATAAAGTTGCATCTGTACAATTGCCCCACACTCCAATGTTTTCAGTAGCACACACAATTTCGATTAAATTAAAACTTTTCCCTGAATCCATTAGGCTGACAATGGAATGTCATTCGCTGGTGCCTTCAAGGAAAGGGATAGGAGGAGCGTTGGTTGATGGAAGGATTTACCTCTCCCTGGATGTTGGTTATCTATATATATATAAAAGACAAATACCGCTCACTCATCACGAAATCTCCAGAACCATAAAGACTACAAACTTGAAATTTGGCATGTATGTTCCTCTTGGCTTCTAGGTGCCCGCTAAGAAAGGATTTTTCAAAATGACCATCAGATCATTAGTATTTCTCATACAGAAATTAGCACGCTCTGATGCTAAGGAGTTCTACTCCCCTCCCCACCTGAAAAGAACACTGTTCCAACTGCTAGTTGCTTTATATTAACACGCTCTGATGCTATGGAGTTAGACGTTCCACTCCCCCTCCCCACCTGAAAAGAACTCTGTTCCAACTGCCAGTTGCCTCACATTCCATTACCTCAGTTCAAACTGGCAGACGTTCCACTCCTTCACTCAGGAACAGTCTTTATAGTACTAAATGTACCTCACCAAAATGTCTATGCCTTCCACCTATGGAACTGCTTCCGGACTCAAGGCAGTGGGAGCCAGAGTTACTGCTGGTTCGCGCATACACAGTTCAATGGAAATTGTTTTGCGCATGCGCAGAACTCCCAAAAAAGATGGTGGTGGCAATGGCAGTGACTGGGGAACTGGTTCGGAGGTGTGGCCAGCCTGGGTCGCTACTGGTTCTGTGACCCAGGCCAGCATACCACTACCGGTTTGACCAAACCACTCCAAACTGGTAGGAACCGACCTCTGGGTGGGAGCGATATTCCCTTATGTGTTTCAATCACCAACCACCACTGAACCAACAGATTGAACTAGAGTGAGCTGGATTTCTCCTGCATTGCCCGATCACATAGTTTCGTCATGAAGCACGGGTATCCAGCTAGTTTATAAATAAAAGTCTAATGCTCCCCTGATCGCAGATACTTGCAGCCATTTAATGTACGTGTGTGGCTTGGAGGCAACACAATTAGGAAGCAAGGGAAAAGATGTCGAATGGGGATAAGGGTGAGCTTCTGAATTCTCCAGGCCTTGTTAGCAAGCAAGTTGTTTGCTAAACGAAAACGGAGGAAGATGCAAAGACCTCCCCCACCCCCCAAAAAGTAGGTCAAGCTGCTTCAGCCCCTGAGGGCTGTTCTACAAAGTCAATCCAAAGACAGAAGATGCCAACGGGATACTGAAACATTTAAGAGCTAGACTCAAGGTTCAAGAACAGGCGGCCATTCCTAGCTTCCCTTTTAATCACGGGCCTCGGGCTGGGGACACAGCCGCGATAAATACCTATCCAGAACTATTCAATGTTCCTCCCACGTTCTCAAATTGAGAATCTGGGTTTTAAAGCTTGCAGGCAGCCTTCAAATTCGGAATAGAGCTGGAAGGGGCCTTGGAGGTCTTATAGGTTCTTCTGCTTCAGCAGGGGGATGGAGTAGAAGTCCTCCAAGGTCCCTTCCAGCTTCTTCTCCTCCTCCTCCTCCTCCTTCCTCCTCCTCCTACTGTCTGCTCAAGCAGGAGACCCTGTACCATTCCAGACAATTGGCTGTCCAATTGTCTCTTCTTAAAAAAAACCTCCAGTGATGGAGCTACTATGACTTCCACTGGTTAATTGTTCTCACTGTTAGGAAGCTTCTCCTTAATTCGAGGTTGCTTCTCTCCTGGATTAGTTTCCATCCGTTGCTCCCTGCCCTGCTCTCTGGCGCCTTGAAAAACAATTTCACCCTCTTCGTTGTAGCAGCCCCTCAAACACTGGATTCCTGCTATCCTGTCCCCACTAAATCCTTCTTTCCTCTAGACTAGCCATAGCCGATTCCTGCAGCCGTTCTTCATATGTTTCAGTCTCCAGGCCTCTCTCCGGCTGGCCTCCTCCACTGGGCATTCTCAAGCATTGTGAGCTGCCTGGTCTTCTACGTTTCCCCCGGAGAAAATTTATGTGCGGGGTTTCCAATCCAAAGCCACAAAGCCTGAATGGAGAGAGACCCTCGCCTTGCATTCTCTCGCGCAGCTACCTGACTTCAGCTGCTTCTTCCTGGAAGAAGCATGCATTATTTAAGGTGGGGGTGGGTGGGTGGGATCGCTTCGGAGGGGGGAGCCGGGGAAGGCTCCATTATTCTCCTTTGATTTAATGGCGGCCTCCCCAATAAAACAAGAAGATAAAATCATCTCCCTCCCTCTCCTCCTCCTCCCCTCTCTTTTCTTTGCAAGAAAGAAAAAAGAGAGAGAGGGAAGAGATAGAAGCAGCTGCCTGGTCTTTTCGGTGGAGCAGAATCGATCTGTCTGACAGACATTTCGGTGTTTTATTGCTAGAGAAGCACACATCCAAATTAAAAAAAAAAACCTTTCTAAAAGGCCATAAAATTAAAGTATCTCTTAAAGGCACTTTGCTCAGAGCGGGCCCTTCTCCAACCTGCCTCTTCCACGCTGGCCCTTTTCTCTCTTTTCCTGGGTTGTGAGTCCTTCAGATACAACGTTCTCTAGCCTCTCCAGGCACAAGAGGGGGGTGTGTGCATTTTGTTGTGAACTTCAACAAAAGAGCAGCACACCCAAGAGTCCCCACAAGCAAGGTGGCTGCAGAGATGGGGTGGGGGTAGTGGTTAAAAAAGGCCCCCACATGTGAGATGGTATAGGTTCTCCTGCTTGAGCAGGGGGCTGGACTAGAAGACCTCCATGGTCCCTTCCAGCTTCTATTCTATTCTGTTGCATTTGATTCTTCATTCCAATATTCTATTCTATTCTCTCTTCTCTTCCCTCTTCTCTACTGTTCTCTTCTCTCTTCATCAAAGCTATTCTCTTCTCTTCTAAACTATTCTCTTCTTCTTCTCTTCTCTCTTCTCTTCTCAACTATTTTCTTCTCTATTCTATTCTCTTCTACTCTCTTCTCTCTTCTAAACTATTCTCTTCTCTTCTCTCCTCTATTCTATTCTCTTCCAAACTATTCTATTCTCTTCTTTTCTCTTATAAACTATTCTCTCTCCTCTCTTCTCAACTATCTATTCTCTCTTCTCTTCTCTATTCTATTCTCTTATAAACTATTCTATTCTCTCTTCTCTATTCTATGCTATTCTATTCATTCCCCTATCCTACCCTACCCTACCCATTGCACTGCATTCCACTCTATTCCAAATAATAGAGCTGGAAGGGATCTTGGAGGACTTCTAGTCTGACCCCTTGATCAAACAGGAGACTTTATACCATTTCAGACAGTTGGCTGCCCAGTTTCTTCTTAAAAGACTCCAAGTGGTGAAGCCCACACACATTATGGTGGCAAGCTGTTCCACTGGTTAATTGTCTTCACTGTCAGGAAATTTCTGCTTAATTCAGAATAGAGCTGGAAGACATATTAACTATGGGAGCTGAAGTCCCTGTTCTTGGCCAGGTTTTGGAAGTAGCATGCCCTGACCTTTCTTCCTAGGGCTAAGAGATGGGGACTAGCCTAAAATCCCCCAGCTGGGAGGTACCTCAGGCAGGACTAGAACTCAATGTCTCCCAGTTTTCTAATCCAGTGCTTTTAATTGCTTGCTCAGATAAATAGCTAGGTAGATATTATGAATCTGCTGCCGCTGAATATGCAGCCATGGAGGAAGAAAAGTAGCTGTAAGGTTTCCTAAAATGCCCTAATTGATTCATGAGTATCGAGTTAAGTTTCAATATAAAACTAGTCATTTATTAGGAACACCATAGGCAAGATCTTTTCGCAGTCAGGTCTAAGCTTTGTTAGAGATATATCTGAACTTTAACTTTGTTCCTTCCCTCCCCTCAGTCTGTGTCATAAATCACATTCCCAATGAGGTGCACCCCTCCCAAGCCTGCTGTAGTAATCTGAGATCCGACTTCAGCTGACAGTAGGCGTGGAATGCACTCCCCCCTCCCTTTCTCTTATTATGATAACTGCTGAACGTAACGAGCATTTGCTGAAGCATCTGGGTGATCAGCACGAATAGGTCAAAAGAAGGAAAAAGGTTTAGCTCTCCCCTGGTTGATTTGCTCTCCCCCAGCACACGGGAAAAGCCAGAATGTTCCTCTTCTCTGATGGTGTCCTTCAAGATTTGGATATCACTTCTGGAATTTGTGCTCGTGAAGGGAAAAAAATGAAACTTGATTTGGTTTTGTTGATTAGAAAGATTTGGTGTTTATAGAAATGGCTAGTTATATATTAATACTAGCTGGAGACCGTGCTTCATGACGAAACTATGTGATCAGGCTACGCAGAGAGAAATTTGGTTCACATCCGTTGCTCAGTGGTGGTCGGTGATTGAAGCACATAAGGGATATTGCTCCGCTGCCTTGAGTACCGGAAGCAGTTCCATAGGTGGAAGTCATAGACATTGTGGTGAGGTTCTGATGTTTAGTACTGTAAGGAGCCCCAGACCGCTCCTAAGTGAAGGAGTGGGATGTCTGCCAGTTTGAACTGATGGTAACGGAATGTGAGGCAACTGGCAGTTGGAACAGAGTTCTTTTCAGGTGGGGAGGGGGAGTAGAATGTCTTACCTCCTTAGCATCAGAGTGTGTTTAATATAAGGCAACTGGCAGTTGGAACAGAGTTCTTTTCAGGTGGGAGGGGGAGTAGAACTCCTTACATTGGAGCATGCTATTTACTGTACAAGAAATACTAATGATCTGATGGTCATTTTGGCAATCCTTTCTTAGGGTAGCACCTAGAAGCCAAGAGGAACAAAAGTGGCCAAATTTCAAGTTTGTAGGCTTTACGGTTCTGGAGATTTTGTGAGTGGTATTGCCTTTTATTTTATATATCTATATATCTATATATCTATATATCTATCTTTCTATATATCTATCTATCTATCTATATCTATATATCTATATCTATCTATATAGATAGATAGATAGATAGATAGATAGATAGATAGATAGATAGATAGATAGATGTAAAGACAAAGGTGGAACTTGGAGTGTGTTTATCTTGTACTGTGCTTGGAAGAGTTTGAAAGTCAATGCCTCCCTTTTCTTTTCTTTTTCTCTTACCCCTTGTATTTTACACCTCCTTTCCTGTTCCCTTTTCCCTCTCTTAATTTCCCATCTTTCCTTATCTTTTTTGATATATTATACATTAAAAAATATTAAATTTGGGAAAGAGAAAAAATGGCCTGCTGATCCAGCACGCTTCCTTCTGACCCCCTTTCTCTCCTGGAAGACGGCTTCTCTTCTCCCCCACCACTCCCACGCGATCCAGGAGACCATGGTCCCACCTGGCTGGGTCTCTCTCGAGGCCCTATGGGAGCTTCTTGCCAAGATGCCCTCTTTTGCCCAACCGTCACTCTTCAGAGCAACCCTCCCCTCTCCTTCCTCTCCTCTCTAATTATAGCCGCAGCCAATTTGCATGTTGTGTTCAGCTAACAAATTACAGGAGTTTTCGGGGAGAAGGTTTTTCTTTTAATTGGTTTGGAGTTCCTGAGAAGGGAACAAAATTGGAAGCCGAGAACAGAGAGCAATAAATATTTTAAAAGTGGAAGAACAAGAGGGAGGAGGAGGAGGAGGAGGAGGAGGAGGAGGAGGAGGAGATGGTGGTGTTGGAACCAGGAAGCTGTGCCTAGAAATGGAGGCCAGGATACCAGCCCTGTTATGTTGTTCCATAAAGGAAAACCTGATGACAGGAGTCTTTTTCAGCCTGATTTTTTCTCCTTCAAGGAGCAAAGGGGAAGAGTTTTAGATTGGGATAAATCAGTGTTTATCTGCATTTGCGGAGCAGCAAGAGGCTAGAAGATCTGGCTCACATCCAGGAGGTTTGCATTCAGTTGGTTCAGACTGGCTCTCTGACTGTCCTATTTAGCCATGTTTTTGAGGGCCGGGCCGCAATGTGTGGAAGGTGCAACCCGCGTGGTCACCCAAATGTGAACCCCAGCAACGCTACTCACATTCCTATTGATGTTTTGCCTGTAGAAGAGGGTGAGAGGTACTGTTATTTTCAGAGAATAAGACGTACCTTTGGCTCCATCAAAAAAGTGAGGAGTTGAAACATCTGGGTGCGTCTTTATACACTTAATACCGCAAAACCCTGTGACATGCATCCTGTTTTTCGCAAAAATGACACACGTGCAGAGGGTTTGGGCGGCCTGCAAGTGCTCTGGGGCTGAGGACGGGAACAAATGATGTGAACAATGGGCCCAGTTTTTCACACAAATGAGGGTTTTTTTTTGCCCTCCAAGCCCCCAGGAGAACTCTGCAGGCCTCCCAAACTCTCTGCAGCCCCATTTTGCACAAATGAATTCTTTGCAGAGTGCTCCTGGGGGCTGGGGAGGGAAAAAGCTTTTTATAAAAAAATTTACCTCTTCAAAATCTTGGTGCGTCTTATACTCCAGTGCGTCTTATAGTCCGAAAAATACGGTACATGATTTTTTGGCATGTGAGGAAGAAAAAGGTTAGCCACCCCGGTTCTAGGCCACACTGAAGACCTTAGCAAAGCACGTTTTACCCAAAGGATGACCCCCCTTGCACGCCACGAGAGGGACTTGTGCATCTGAATATACCTATAGGCGACAAGTGTGGTCAGGTGTGGGTGAGGTTCGGCCCTGAAGAATCACAAGCGGAGATCATCAAAAAGGATCCCATGGTGATTCTGACATGAAAACAGGTCAGCTGGATCTGTTAACCTTGTCAACAAATGCACCCTAACCAGCCAGTTTTTGTAATGATCTCCTAGTTTCCAACTTCCAAAAAGAACAAAAACAGAATTATTGCAACCCCTCATACGTGGACGAGTTGAAGTAGAAAATGAAATAAGGGGCATGAATCGTAAGAGATTCCCACTCCAGGTAACTGAGAAGTTATTTTAAAAGGTCCTTGCTACCTGCAATGTATACCCTCATCTCATTTTTGTCTTAGGTGTGAAATACATGTTGCAGTTTTTAATATTTTTTTATGGCCAAGCCTCTTTTGCTAGAGGTGAATAGCAGAAGTACAGATGAGTATTTGGGTATTAAAGCCATTTCTATATACATGTAAAAATTCCACACCAAATTATCTTCAAGTATTTCTCCTAAACAAGAGGAACTAGAAACTTGATTGGAACCTCATCAAGTGTAAAAGTAGAAAAGGCGGGGGAGGGAATCATCAGATTTTCTGAGAGATGCAGATGGTTCTTCACGTATGACCGGCCACTCAGCAAGCATTTAAACTTATGACAGACCCCCCCTCCCCCAAACGCTTCTTGCGATCCAATTTGAAATTACAACGGCTTCCTCAGTCACATGACTGAATTTTGGATTGGCAGCTTCCAGCTCTTATGATGGTTGTTTTTTTTTTGCTGCCTCCCAGGCTTAATTCTTGTTTCTGGCAAAAAAAAAACCACCATTGGGTAAAACAGATTGCTTAAGGACCTCCACGTTTGCTTAACGACTGCTATAGTTGGCTCAATTACGGTCATAAGTCGAGGATTACCTGTGTCCTTCTCACACTCTCCATCTCTCTGTTTGTAGGACGAGTAGAGGTCTCTTACTTCTTCCCCCCTACCTGGATTGCAGGTGTTCCAGCTGCACTTGGAGATTTTCACTCTGTTCCGTCTGCTCATCCAGCGACCTCTGCAATTTGCGGGCTTGGTTATGAGCCTCATCGAGCTGCAAGGGGCAGAGGACCACCGCATTTATGTATGTACATGTATGTGATATTTATGTATACATAGAGGACTGGGTGAAACCAGGCTTAATAGCAGCAACTGGGAGAGGAATCTTGGAGTCTTGGGGGACAACCAGCTAAAATAGGAGCCAATAGTTTGTGGGGGCAGCCAAAAAAGCCAACCACTCCTAAACTGCATTAACAGAGGGATACCAATCAAGATCAAAGGAGGTACTACTACCACTCTATAAAGCCTTAGTAAGACCAACCTAGAATCCTGCATCCGTTTTGGTCACCACACCATAAAAAAGCCATTGAGACTCTAGAAAGGTGCAGAGAAGAGCAACCAGGATGATGAGGGGACTGGAGGCTAAAACATACGATGAATGGTGCTGGAACGGACATTGGCTAGTCTAGGGAAGAGAAGGACCAGGGGAGACAGATAGCAATTGTCTATATTTGAGGGGCTGCCACAGAGAGGGAAGAGGTCAAGCTATTTCCAAAGGTACGAAGGCCAATAATGGCTGGAAATTGCAAAGGAGAGATTCAACCTGGAAATAAGGAGACATTACAGGTAGTCCACGAGTTACGGCCACAACTAGTTTTGTGAATGTTTTTCTGAATTTTGTCCCATTGAGACCTTTCGGACACAGTTGTTAGTAAGTGACTCACTGTAGCTGTTCAACGAGCAACAAGGTTGTTAAATGCATCTACAGTAGCTTCCCCATTACTTTGCTTATCAGAAGGTTGCAAAAACGGGATCCACTGCAACCGTCATAACTAGTGAGTCAGCTGCCAAAGCATCTGAATTTTGAACTCGAGACCTGGGGAGGCAGTTGGTAAAAGTTGTGGAAAAACCCGGTATTAATTTTTTCCCTGCTGCCGTCGCATCTTTGAACGGTCACTAAATGAACTGTTGCAGTCTGGGGCTACCTGTATCTTGCAATAGGCTTATGGAACTGAGCCCCATCCACAGAAAGTGTGTTGTGTGGGGGGGCTGGCCTCTTCTTCAACCTTGACTTCCTCCGTCTTTATTCTTGCAGGTCCAATAAAAAGGGGATTGAAATACTGAGGGCTCCATTTGCCTGATCAGTACAAGGTCACTGGAAATAAATGGCTGCACAGATCTTAAGTCAGCCAGTAATGGAAACCGGCACTTCTTGTCCAATTTTATGCCTCTTTTTTATCACTCTTAGATGAAACTGTCTCAGACAAAATTGGATCCTGAGTCTGTTTTGTCTTTTTTCCCCACTGGCTTGGGAGCACTCCGGGAAGTTCCAAGAAATCGCTTCCCAAACATGGATGAATAGGAGACATTGATTGAACTAACAGAATAACAGAGCTGGAAGGGACCCTGGAGGTTTTCTAGTCTTCAAGCAGGTGACCCTGTACAATTTGAGACAAGTTGCTGTCCAATCTCTTTTGAAAACATCCAGTGAAGAAGCTCCCACAACTTCCAAAGATAACTTCTGTTCCGTGGGTTGATTGTTCCCACTGTCAGAAAGTTCCTTCTTATTTCCAGGTTGAATCTCTCCTTGTCAGTTTCCATCCATTATTCCTTGTCTGACCTTCGGGTGCTGTGGAAAATAGCTTGACCCCCTCCTCTCTGTTCCGGCCCCTCAAATATTGGAAGACCGCTATCCTGTCTCCCTGGGTCCTTCTCTTCACTAGACTAGCCAGCCCAGTTCCTGCAACAGTTCCTCTTATGTTTTAGCCTCCAGCCCCTAATCATTTTTGTTGCTCTTCTCTGCACTCTTTCCAGAGTCTCAACCTCTTTGCTGATGTTAGGAGGAAATTTTAGCTAGGAGCCTTTTACATGCTGTCTGCATGCTCTCCCATCTCCAGCGGAACCATCTAGAGAATTTGTGCATGACAATCATTAAACCCCCAGGAGGGTTGGTCCTTTTGAAATCAATGGGATTTATGACGATTCGATCTATCAGTCATTCTTCAATGTGCGTGTCCGGTCTTAAATCTCAAATGGTGATTCCAGAAGCCAAAATATGAATGGTGTAATACGGTACTTAGACGTCAGCAAATGACATAAAAAGACAGAAGACAAAGCATTTCCACGGAATCAATAGAAGCCAATTAAAATGAGCTCAACCCCAAGCGCATTCGGTATTGGGCACAACAAGGCTATTCAGGGGCCAAAGAGGAGATGTAATCTGAATAAAAAATGCATTTTCTCCTCCATCGTAGCTGAAGATGGAACTTAATGGGTCTTCCTTAGCAATAATGAGCAGAGCTTGGTAAAATTAACCCTGAGATAGATATAATGTACCGTATTACACCATTCATATAGCTGTATTTCATTGGCTTCTATATCTGGCTAACAGTGTCTGGAGCAAACATTTGCCTTCCTGATTTATATTAAGGGGAAAACAATAAACAGCAAAAAAGTATTAAGAGGTTAAGATTAAGTCATACCATCTTTTAGGGCCAGGCTAACTACAGATAGTTACATGGGACGCGATGGCTCAGTGGCTAAGATGCCGAGCTTGTCGATCAGAAAGGTCGGCAGTTTGGCGGTTCAAATCCCTGGAGCCATATAATGGAGTGAGCTCTCGTTACTTCTCCCAGCTTCTGCCAACCTAGCAATTTGAAAGCATGCAAAAATGCAAGTAGAAAAATAGGAACCACCTTTGGTGGGAAAGTAACAGCGTTCCGTGCTCCTTTGGTGTTTAGTCATGCCGGCCACATGACCATGGAGATCTTTGGACAGCGCTGGCTCTTCAGCTTTGAAATGGAGATGAGCACCGCCCCCTAGAGTCAGGAACAACTAGCACTTTACCTTTAAAGTCAACGTTGCAAAGTCAGCAGAAGGCAACTCACCTCATCCTCCGCTTGAGCCAGCTCCTTCTTGAGTTCCTCCACCCGCAAGCGTAACTTCTTCACTTCTCCCTCGTGCTGCTCCACTCGGCGAGTGGTGTGGCCCAGTTCGGCCATCTTCTCCTGGTGCTGCTTCTTCAGTTTGGCATGGACGTGCTTCAGGTCAGCCAACTCCTGAAGGACAGAAGACCAGCTTGGACTGGGGAGGGGCGAGGGATGACTTTCTTTGTCCCACCCTCCCCCCATCGAGGGAGAAGGTCTGCCTGGAATGCAACCTAACAGGAGGAAGATTCTTCCTTTATGGAGAAACATCCTCTTCTGATTGGTCAACCCATCCCAAAATTGGGATAAAAGAAAGAAGCTCTTAAAGCAATGTTTCTCAACCTTGGCCACTTGAAGATGTCCGGACTTCAACTCCCAGAATTCCCCAGCCAGCGAATGCTGGCTGGGGAATTCTTGGAGTTGAAGTCCGGACATCTTCAAGTTGCCTAGGTTGAGAAACACTGTCTTAAACTGATAAGCTTGACTTCTGATGACGACAGGCAGACCTCGACTTACAGTTGTTTAGTGACCGTTCAAGGCTGCAACGGCACTGAAAAGAGTGACTTACGACCGTTTTTCACACTTATGACCCTTGCTGCATCTCCATGGCCATGTGATCAATTCAGTCACTTGGCAAATGGTTCGTACTTATGACGGTTGGCGTGTCCCAAGGTCATGGGATCATCCCCTTTTGTGACCTTCTGACAAACAAAGTCCAAGGGGGAAGCAAGATTCACTTAACAACCGTGTTGCTAACAACTACAGTGATTCACTCAACAACTGTGGCAAGGAAAGTCATAAAATGGGGCAAAACTCAAGAAATGTCTTGCTTAGCAACAGCAGTTAAGGGCAGTTGGGATTGTAAGTCGAGGGCTAGCTGTACAGGAAGCGTTGAATGAGGATCATTCTTCCTAGGACCACTAAACCTCTGGTGCTGGGGACGGACCCAGATTGAATCCTGCCTCAGAACCTATGGTCAGAATCTATCCTTCCATCCCCCACCATCCAAGTCACAATTGATGAAGCTTCTTGGATGAGAAGCGAAATGTTTTCTTCTCCTTCCTCAAGGAAAAATAATAGAATAAAGTAGAATAGGAAGAGAATAGGAATAGAACGGAACGGAATGGAATGAGGAGTAGGAATAGAATAGAAAAGAATAGGAATAGGATAGAATAATAGAATGGAATGGAATGAGGAAGAGGAATAGAAAGAAAAGAATAGGAAAGAATAGGAATAGGATAGAATAATAGAATGGAATGAAATGGAATGAGGAAGAGGAATAGAATAGAAAAGAATAGGAAAGAATAGAAAGAATAGATGAATGAAATGGAATAGAAAGGAATGGAATGGAATAGGAATAGATAGGATAGGATAGAATAGAATAGAATAGAATAGAGAATGGAATGGAATGAGGAAGAGGAATAGAATAGATAGAATAGGAAAGAATAGAAAGAACAGAATAGAATGGAATGGAATAGAAAGGAATGGAATGGAATAGGAATAGAAAAGATAGAATAGAATAGAGAATAGAATGGAATGAGGAATAAGAATAGAAATAGAATAGAATAGAAAAGAATAATAGAATGGAATGGAATGAGGAAGAGGAATAGAATAGGAAAGAATAGAATAGAATGAAATGTAATGGAATAGGAATAGAATAGGATAGAATAAAATAGAATGGAATGGAATGAGGAGGAGGAACAGAATAGAATAAAATAGAATAGAATAGAAGTAAGTAGAATGGAATAGAATTCTTTATTGGCCAAGTGTGACTGGACACACAAGGAATTTGTCTTTGGTGCAGATGCTCTCAATGTACATAAAAAGACAAGATACATTCGTCAAGAATCATCGCTTAATGATAGTCATAGGGTAAATAAGCAATCAGGAAATCAGCAATGCGCAATCAATATCAAAACAGTCCAGTTGCCTTTTGAAGAAGCACTTGTGCCATTTCACTGGATTGGGCGTGGTGCTGAACAGCATCCACTGTACCACAAATAAGCCTGCTTTCTCAAGACACAGGAATTGGGGGGAAAAAACCTTTTCCATAATAGTAAGGTTTGACTGCCCCTCCTGGTGAGAATTAAACATGCATTTCTGTGTATCATCCACTTCTAAATGAGGTTTTTTCCATTTATATTCTTTCAAACCCTTAAAAAAATTACTGTATTTTTTTTTTGGGGGGGGACATTTTACCCTCAAATGGAGGGATGGTTGGTGAAGATAACACAACTTTCAGAGATGGCCAAATTGACTTGATTGATTAGAGAAAAGACAATTACGTTTATTGCTGAATGGAAACCCACTATAGATATTTTTTTGCCTGAAAGGGAATAAATGCACTTATGACTTGTGGTCCTCATAATTAGGAGTGGGGGGGGGGGACTGGGAAGTCAGAAACTGGGAGAAGAAAAGGCAGAAACTGCTTCTGTGTTATGGCCAAGAAACTATATGACCATGTAATCAGGAGCTGATTCTGACTTTGATGGATTTTTCCTTTTTTTAAAACCTATATCAGCCCAATAACAAAAGTTCTTTGCTATGATTACAGAATTATTTATAACTTAAAAGGTTGTTGTTGTTGTTCTTCTTCTTCTTCTTCTTCTTCTTCTTCTTTCTTCTTCCTTCTTCTTCTTCTTCTTCTTCTTCTTCTTCTCCTCCTCCTCTCTCCTCCTCCTCCTCCTCCTCCTCCTCTTTTCCCTTCTCCTGGGGATGAGACATTTCTTCTTCTTCTTCTTCTTCTTTTCTTCTTTTCTTCTTCTTCCTCCTCCTCCTCCTCTTCCTCTCCTCCTCTTCCTCCTTTTCTTCTTCCTCCTCCTCTTCCTCCTCTACCCCCTCCTTCTCCTCCTCCTCTTCTTCCTCTTTTCCCTTCTCCTGGGGAATGAGACAGTTTCCTCCTCCTCCTCCTCCTCCTCCTCCTCTCTCCTCTTTTCCCTTCTCCTGGGGATGAGACAGTTCCTCCTCCTCCTCCTCTTGACAAAATTCCATCAGTCAATTGCAAAAGGCATCTTGCTGGGAACAGCTCACATCCTGTGATGAGACCTTGAACGCCATCAAACAACAACATCTGAATATCCCAGGATCTTGAGCAGGACTCAATAGACGAATAAAAAGGCCAAATCCAGTCCAAACTTCTGGATGACTGTGCAATCAACCATATACTAGGCACGTTAGGTGCAATCCCAAAACATTGTGAGCACAATTTGAACATGATCGACATTCACAAGTTCACCACCTTCACAATTGCAAAGGTAGCGTCATACCTCTTTAACAGATTAACAGAGTTGGAAGGGACCTTGTAGGTCATCTAGTCCAACCCCCCCCCCCAAGCATTAGATCCTACACCATTTCTGACAGATGGCAGTCCAGTCTTCTTAAAAACTTTCGGTGATGAAGCTCCACAACTTCTGTTCCATGGGTTGATTTTTCTCACTGTCAGGAAATTCCTCCTTATTTCCAGGTTGAATCTCTCCTTGATCAGTTTCCATCCATTGTTCCTTGTCTGGCCTTGGAAAATAGCTTCTCCCCCCCCCCCATCCCTCTCTCTGGGGCAGCCTTCAAGTATTGGAAGACTGCTATCATGTCTTCCCTGGTCCTTCTCTGCTCTAGACTAGCCATTCCCAGTTCCTGCAATTGTTCATCTTACGTTTTAGCCTCCAGTCCTCTAATCACCTCTACCCTCCAAAACTACATCTACCTATCTCAAGTCCTTGGAAAGGAGTCAGTAGGTGGATGAAAATGCCAAGCCCACTCTAAACATCTGGCTGACTGCACACCCAACTGTAATAGTACCAAACTGTGATTAATCAATAGCCTTGGGAACTTATGCAATGTATTGTTTCAAGATCCTACAGAAATACGTGGGACTCAAGCAACCGGGGGTTATATTAACAGCATTTAACTTAATTTAAATTATATGTGTATAAAGTAAATTCATGGAGCATTTTCCCCACTACTCTGAGGAGGCTGCCCCCTCCCCCAATGCCAATATACACGTAGTCCTTGATGTATGACCAAAACTGAGCCCAAATTTTCTGTGTGGTGAGACATTTGTGAAGTGGATTTTGCCCCATTTTATGACTTTTCTTGCCACAACTGTTAAGTGAATCGCTGCAATTGTTAAGTTAGGAACATGGTTGTTAAGTGAATCTGGCTTCCCCGTTGACTTTGCTCGTCCGAAGGTCGCAAAAGCGGATCACGTGACCCTCGGGGACACCGCAACTGTCATAAGTACATGCCAGTTTCCAAGCCTCTGAATTTTGATCACGTGACCATGTGGGAATGTCGCAAAAGTCATGAGTGTGAAAAACGTTTTCAGTGCCGTTGTAACTTTGACAGACACTAAATGAGCTGTTATAAACCGAGGACTACCTGTACACTAACCAGAATCCAAATGAGGTTCTTGGCCCAGAAGAGTTGCAAGCATCCCCACCCCCACCCCGCAAGTCATAGTTCCAGAGCAGAGGGGGTTTCCCCCCCACCAAAACTGGAGCCCCAATTACCTTATTCTTCTCAAACAGCTCCGTTTGGATGGTCTTGAAATCCGTGTCAAGAGCGCAGGTGGTTTGTCTCCGCTTCCGAGCCAGGATTTCTTCCAGATCTTCGATTTGGGCCTTCAGCTTCTTATTCTCCCGTTCCAGATTCAGCTTCTCTGTTTCCAGCCGTTCTCGCTTGCCCCATTCGGCTGCGTTCTCAGCCTGGAGACTCCTTTGGCATGGGAAGAAAGAGGTGTGTGGTTGTGAGGTCAACGTGACTGTGGGGCTCCTTGTCACACACTGGAGCACAAAGTGACCTGCTGTCATGGGAGAGAGCTATGGCCAGTCTAGAGAAAAGAAAGACTAGTGTAGAGGTTATACAAAGGTTACGTACAGGCATGAGCAGCAAACTGCCATGTGCCTTAGTAACTGATGACCTCAACTGTCTATGAGCTCACCTAATTAGTAGAACTAGGCCCTACCAGGAACGATTGTGTTATGAGACTCTACCCTGGCTGGGATGGTCTTAGAGACTGACAAGGAGAAGACGCCAATAACAATGCTGTGGCTACCTAGGCTCTTGCTTTGCTGGTTGAAACTGTATAAAAGCCAAATAAACTCTCCGGAGGCAGACAGACATTGGACACCTGCTCTGATGGATTTCTGAGTCCTACAGACTAGGGGGGACATGATAGCAGTCTTCCAGTATTTGATGGGCTGCCACAAAGAGCCGGGGGGGGGGGGGTCAATTTGTTTTCTAAAGCACCAAAAGGCAAGACAAGAAACAATGGATGGAAACTAATCAAGGAGAAAAGCAACCTGGAATTAAGGAGAAACTTCCTAACAGTGAGGACAATTAACCAGTGGAACAGCTTGCCACCAGAATCGTGAGCACCCTATCTTTGGAGGTTTTTAAGAAGGGACTAGGAAGTCTCTTATCTGAAATGGTGTAGGATCTCCTGCTTGAGCAGGCGGTTGGACTAGAAGACCCCAAGGTCCCTTCCAGCTCCATTCTGTTCTGAATTAGTTGAATATCATTTGGGTATGCTCTCAAACAATACTTGCGTTCACAATCACAATGGAGTTGTTTGAGGAAAGCTATGGTATGATTTTCAAGCATACTGTACTTCTATCCAGCCTTGGCTGATTAGAAAACCAACAGATAGGAAACAACAGGAAATAAGAATTTGGGCATTATAGAAGAAGTAGGAATTAGCAATAAGAATGTACGAAAAGTAGGATTTATAAAAGTAGGAAAAGTTCTATATTAGTAGAACAACAAAGATTGTCTGATACAAAAACCAAACATAAACTAATAAGCAAAAGAGCAAGAAATAATAGGATGATAAGTGTAAAACTAAAATGTATTGCGGCGAGGGAAATAGTGTTTGTAAAGATGCACCAATAGATATCTGCTGTAAGAAGGAATGTGTAGTTCCGATGCTATTTGTAAGTGCTGTGTATGTTTTTGTCAATGTGCATAAGTTTTTTAATAATAATAAAAAAAGAAAAGCAACAGAAGTTGCCTACAGAAGTTGCCTTCAGAAGTTGTGGGTGCTTCAACACAAGAGGTTTTTAAGAAGAAACTGGATGGCCATGTCTCAAATTTTATAGGGTCTCCTGCTTGAGCAAAGGGTTGGACTAGAAGACCTCCAAGGTCCCTTCCAGTTCTATTCTGATTGACTTTGAACAGCTTATTCAGGAGGAAAAGCAGACTTTCTCCAGCTAATAAATATTGCGCTTTATTGGAACAATGGCCTAAATATTGATATATAAACACTTACAAGATAGCATGAATCATACGGCTGCCTACAATGGCCGCATAGATATAACATTTGTGCTTATATTGGGACCAGGGTATTGAACTAAGATAAAGCTACATTCTCAGCACATGCTAACTTTGGTTAATTTTAATTAATTTAACAATTGTTAGCTTTGTGGTGCAAACACAACAATTTTCACCCATGCAAGGCTTACTTGTGAATGCATTTTACAGAGGTAAGAATAGATCTAGACCGAGAGGAGGCGACATCTAACAGACTTTGGGAAGAAGAAGAAGCTGCACTTGATTCCTTAACAAGGATTGTCCATCTATGGCAGTGTTTCTCAACCCTGGCCATTTGAAGATGTCTGGACTTCAACTCCCAGAATTCCCCAGCCAGCAAATGCTGGCTGGGGAATTCTGGGAGTTGAAGTCCGGACATCTTCAAGTGGCCAGGGTTGAGAAACACTGATCTATGGTCTACATCAATGGCCCCCAACCTTTTGGGTACCAGGGACCGATTCTGTGGAGAGATACTTTTCCATGGACTGGAGGGGGCATGGATCGGGAGTTGGTGACCCTTGGTCTACATCATGGATGTCAAACTCAAGGCCGGTAGGCTGGATCTGGCCCACAATATGATAGGATCCGGCCCTGGAAAATGTAAGGGGTTGCCCCGCGTTGCTTCGGCCCAGTCTACCAATGCGGAGAGGAAACAGGGCACATTTTGGGAAGCAAGCCGGCAACGCCCACTCAATTGGCTACACCCAGTGAGTGGCATCAAGCTGGCCATGCCCACCCAGTCAGCCACGCCCCCAAGGTCAACCACAACCCTGATGCCGCCCTCAATGAAATTGTGTTTCGCACCCCTGGTCTATGTGATCTGTGGCCAATCATGTCCAGCTCTGACATTTAGGCAACAAAATCTCTTGCTGGAATCTGGAGTCAAAGACTTCCACTTTCCTCCTCCAAATCCCAAGTCAATCCCAAGTTAAAGGTTTAAGGTTCTAGATCAGGGGTCCCAAATCTGTGGGCTGCAACCCACTACGGGGCCATAGCCTAATCGACACTGGCCCGCGTGAGTGGCTGGCCGGTGCATGCACGTCCGTGCGCATGGGCCCACTCATTATCGCGGGCACTTGTGGTCCCACTCATGTGAGTGTCATCACAAACATCACAGGGGCTCGCATGCATGCACTTGCCTTTCCCGCAAAATCATCCCCTACCCTGCTCCAGGCCACCGAGACAAAAAAGGTTGAGGATCTCTGCTGTGGATCAACTCTTTGACCTCAGCTGCTGAGAATTCAATGGCACAGGTTCTAAATCAGTGTTTCTCAACCTTGGCAACTTGAAGATGTCCGGACTTCAACTCCCAGAATTCCCCAGTCAGCTTTCGCTGGCTGGGGAGTTCTGGAACTTGAAGTCCGGACATCTTCAAGTTGCCAAGGTTGAGAAACACTGTTCTAAAGCATCCATGGAACTCAGCAGCTGTTGAACTTCAATGGGACAAAAGGACATTCAGGGGATGCCCACGAGCAAATAGCGAATTCACTCTTCCCTTCCGCCTCACTCTGACCGTAACTCGACCAGTTTCTTGTCCATACTTGAGCGAGCCCCCAGTTCGTCTTCTAGGTCCTCAGAGATGCGTCCCAGCATCCTGGTGAATCTCCTTGAGAATGTTCAGCTAGAGCCAAAAAAAAAAAAAAAAAAAAATAAGAGTTGTAAATTCCATTTGTGTAACAATCAGTCTTGGTGGATCAGATTGAGGCATTAGAAAGAGAGGTCATTCAATGTCTGCAGCCACCAATGGCCACCTAGATTGTGTCCACTGACTTCCAAAATATTAATAGATTAACTGAGTTGGAAGGTACCTTGTAGCTCATCTAGCCCAAACAGGAGACCCTACACCATTTCTGACAGATGGCAGTCTCTTCTTGAAAGCTTCCAGGGATGAAGCTCCCACAACTTCTGAAGGCAACTTCTGTTCCATGGGTTGATTATTCTCACTGTCAGAAATTCCTCCTTATTTCCAGGTTGAATCTCTCCTTGATCAGTTTCCATCCATTATTTCTTTTCTAGCCTTCAGGTGCCTTGGAAAATAGCTTGAGCCCCTCCTCTCTGTGGTAGCCCCTCAAATATTGGAAGATGCTCTCCTGCCTCCCCTGGTCCTTCTCTTCACTAGACCAGCCATGCCCAATTCCTGCAACCGTCCATCTTATGTTTTAAGCCTCCAGTCCTCTAATCCTCTTGGTTGCTCTTCTCTAGTAATGTTAGGGAGGAGACGAAGGAGGAAGAATGTGTAGAGGGAGAAGGAGTGGCAGTGAAGGAGAAGGGGAAAGAGAAAGAGTAGGAAGGGAAGAAGAGAGGAGGAGTGGGGGAGAGGGAGGAAAAGAAGAAAAGAGAGAGGAAAGAAGAAGGTAGAGAAGAAGGGAGGAAAGGAGATGGAAGAAGAAGTAGGTTTATTGTAAAATAAGATAGATGTATGAGGTGGCAGGAAAGAGACCCTGATTATATTTTTAAATTTTCAAATGGATTGTGATAAATGTTAAAAGATAACACATAAATATCAGTAGTACTTATGAGAATGTATATTTGTGAATGTATATGAGAGAAAAAAATAAAACTTAAAGAAAAAGGAGAAGGAGAAAGAGAAGGAAAAGGAGAGGTGAAGAGGAGGGAAACAATCAAAAGATACATTAAATCAGTGGTTCCCAAACTTGGCAACTTTAGACTTGTGGACTTCAACTCCCAGAGTTGAGCAGCAGAGCTGGCTGGAGAATTCTGGGAGTTGAAGTCCACAAGTCTTAAAGTTGCCAAGTTAAATGGACACATCTATATCTTTGCCTACTTTGGACAAGCGGAGAAGACTAATGTGCAGTGATGTTGGGTACATGTTTCCCCAGAGAAGTGGTTTCTTAGGCACATTGTGGACTTGACTTTATATATTGCAGTTCGAAAAATGCTCATTTTGCTACACTTCATGACAAGATCCTTGAACCTCTGCCATTTAGATCCCAACTCTGCCTTTATTCGTGAAGTTTCAAGCCCGTGGGAATGGTCAACGACCCATCAGCCCTCATACTGCCAACGAGGGGTGTCAAATTCAATTTGATTGAGGGCCGCATCAGGGTTATGTTTGACTTTGGACGGCCGGGTGGTGGTGCTGAGGGATGGGTGTGGTCATAATGGCCGTGGCCAGGATCTGTGGTCATGTTGGGCATTTGACACAGGCTCAATATGCACTTTTTCCCCTACTCTTCTTCCTTTCCACAGTGCTCCCCAGCCTCCAGAAGCACTCGATGGCCCAAAATGGGCCCTTCAGAGGCTCCACAAGACATCCCCCCCCCTGTGACCCATTTCCTGCCTCACCAGTCTCTAGCAGCACTCTGCTCGTGAGGCCTCCACGTGACCTGTTTTTGGCCAGCAGAGTGCTGCTGGAGGCCAAAGAGGCAGAAAACGGACCACGCCAGGTCTACCCATGACCCGTTTTGGCTAGCAGAGGCACCGCAGGACGGTCCTTTGGTATTTCCAGGCTGGTTCTGCGGGCCAGATTTTACACCCTGTGGGTTGGATACAGCCCGCAAGTCTTTAGTTTGATACTCCTTTTAGGTTTTTTTTAGTTTTTCATACAAATTATACATATTATAGGAACAAAGCGTTGTCTGGGGTTTTTTCTTTCCTCCTCTCATTACATAGTCCATTTTACATCATAGTCTTGTTTTCACTTTCAACCAAATTATTCTCTTCCATTATTTTCATCTTCATAGTTTTTTTCTTAGCACCTAAACAATATCTTCCATTGCCCCTTCACAATTTCACCAAATCTTCATTTCTTATTCTCTCCATTGGTATATTTTCCTACAAACAGCGTACATCCTCTAATTCATTTTAAACTTAGAGAGCGTTTCTTCACAGTTTTTTCCCTACATTTAACAATATACTATAATTTCTTTATTTCTTAATTACTTACATAACCATAACAATCTTATGACTATTCTCTTTATTTCTACTAATGTAACTCTTTTTCCCTTTCTTCCATTTTTAGCCATTTTTCTCTTGGGCTCTCAAAATTTCAGATTTAATTCTTTTTCTTCCCCTTTCCCCTAACTTCTTATTTTTCTTTTCCCTGTTTTTGTGATTGTTGTATCTTCTTCAGAGTATTTCCTTTTTTTTATTCTAGTAACTTTCCCCAGGGTTTTCCCTGTTCTCCTCCTTTCCTTCTATTTTGTGGTTTCTTTTTTTTTGGGGGGGGGAATCTCCCCCTTTGAGTTTGACATTCCTTTTGTAAATTATCTGTTGAAATTTGAATCCAAATCCTCAAATGTTTCAAAGGGGATAATTTGGGTATTTGGATTCAAATCAGAGAAAGCAGAATAGGGAAATGTTGAAAAAAGTGTAAAACCTTTGGAGACACAGAAAGGGCATCATTTGTCAATCATCTCCAGTCGGAGAAACCTTGGCCACTCGAAGATGTGTGAACTTCAACCCCAAATTCCCGAGCTAGCAAGCTTACTGGGGGATTCTGGGAGTTGAAGTCCACACATTGTCAAGCGGGCAAGGTTGAGAAACAAATTGGTCCAAATCAAAACTGTTCTGGCACCCCAACGTTGCCACGTGGGCCAATGCAAGAACGCCTGGCTTTGTCTGATGGCGTTTGGTTCAAAAAGTGAAGGGAAGCTCACCTGTTTCAACACCTCTTGCTTGTTCTTGTTCAGCTCTCATACTTGATCTTCCACTGGCTCAGTTCACCTTCCAGCTTCTCAATGTTCCTGCTGAGGGACAGCTTGTCCCTGAAGGAGGCAAGACAACAGCAAGGCTGAGAAATGGCACTGAATGCAACAGAGCTCTCTCTCTCTGCAGAAGTTCCCCATCTGCTGCTCCTGAGGTGGAATGCAGTCTGGATTCCCAGGAGGGAGAGGCTGTTTTCCAGAAGGCAAAGAGGCAGCAGAGCTTAGAAAGTCTGGTGGGCAGGAAGAGGGCAGGGGTGAGTTGCTACCGGCATTATGCTGGTTCAGTGTGCGCAAAAAGTTTCTGCGCATGCGCTCGCTTCACTCATGTGCACACCACGTGCACTCCATGCGCATACGCATTTGCAAGTAAAAAGGTCTGTGCATGGCCAAAATCTAAAAAAATGGGGGGAAAATAAATTTTCAGTTCTGTGCATGCGCAGAACTGAAAAAACAAATGGTGCCACTGTAGGAGAACCGGTTCGGAGGTGTGGCAGGCCTGGGTCGCTACTGGTTCCAGTAACGCAGGCTGCCAAGTTGCTACCTATTCAGCTGAACCCACCTCTTAAATAGGCTAGGCTTGAATACTTGAACCAGAAGGCAGGAGCGTCTGAAGGAAGGTCCTCATCCTTTGAGATCTCCTGCTCCTCCTGATCCGGGTCCTCCAAAATGGAAGCCTCGCTGAGCGCCGAGGATTCCAGAGATGGGTGATGGACCCGCCTGGTGGTGGAGGGAGCCTCCTGCCTGGGCTGGGAAAAGCTGGGAGCGATGGGTACTTGGTCACGCCTCTGCATCCCCTGGGCTATGACCTGAGAGATGGCATGGGCGATCACTGCCTGCATGTGGGTGGATAACTCAGGTTCCTGAGCTAAAGCAGTGTCCGACCCAATGGGGTCCCTGGAAGGAGAAGGAACTTGCCAGGCAAGGATGGAATCAGCTAGCCCCCCAGGATTAGGATCCTTGGGGGCAGGCCCTGACTCAGAAACACACGAAAAGGCAGGAGAGCCCGGTTCAGCCAGAGACCTATCCAGGGAGAGATCCTGGGAATCCACTTCCTCATCAATCACTGACAGGCGATTCCCCCTTGGGAGTGGTGGAATGACCGGCCCAACAGGAGGGGTAGGCTGAGGGGACTCCCTCACAGCCTGGCGTTGGGCCTTCTCGAATTGTTTGTCGAAAGCCCACTGACACCTCTCTGCATCCCTAGTCATCGCCGCGGAAGGTGCCTTGTAGGGATGTCTATCCTGACTATCCTAACTGGCCACCCTGCCCTTCCTTACCTCCATGCCCTTGCCTGCAGAAGTTCCCTTGCTAGGGGCTTGAGAGGGGCCCAGTCTACCGTCAGAGGAGTCAGATGGGCCAGGGTGCTCCATGGCCTGACGGCACAGACTTCAGACAAGAGGCCAATACAGGTGGAGATCAGTGATGAAGGAGACTCTGGTGGCTGATGCTGGATCAGATGACACACAGGAATTGTGGAAGCAGGAACAGTTTGTGGAAAAAAGGCCAGAGGAGTAAACTGGGGCTCTGCGATGAGTTAAATGAATCCAGCCACTCGACGGGAGGTGAGAAGGTGGAAAAAAGCCAGCAAGAGCAGGAGATAAGGTAGGAAGAATCAGTAGATAATTTAAAAAAAAAAAATTCCCTGTGCCGTGTATGACCACCAGGTGGCCCAGACCCAGCGCCGCTTGGGGAAATGTGGGTGGACGTGACCCATCCGGAGACCCAATCAAGGCCAGCTAACCACCCTGCAGTTACCTGCTGAAGCGTGGCTGAGCGAAAGCCCAATGGAAAAAAATGGGCACGAATTTGGGTCCTCCCAATTGGCCGCCGCTCCAGTGCGAGGGAGAAAGGGGAGGCAAAGATGGCGGCCACTTTGATTTAAAACAGCCACGCACCTCTCCACAGGCTGTGCCCTCTGAAAGGTGAAGAAATCGGCAAAAAATCAACTAAAAGAGGAACCGCCGGCAGCCGCCGGAAGCCTCACCTCTCCTGCCGCGCTTTAAAGCAAATACAGCAGCTCTCCGCTGCCGTCCAAACACGGTGTGGCAAGCGGAGCACCCCCCCACCACGCCTACCTCCGAGTCTCTAGGACTGTGTTTCTCAACCTTGTCAACTTGAAGATGTCTGGACTTCAACTCCCAGAATTCCCCAGCCAGCGAATGCTGGCTGGGGAATTCTGGGAGTTGAAGTCCAGACATCTTCAAGTTGACAAGGTTGAGAAACACTGCTAGGAGAAGTCAAACGACATGAAGCAAAAAAACAATTTAAACTGTGCTAGTGATGGGAAAAATAAATAAAGGAAAACGAAAGGGGAAAAGCTAGAAGGAGAGTCCAAGCTAGTTAAATTACGCGGAGCTCACAAATCCAAGTCCTGAATGGGCAGACTGAGGAAAAATCCTGGCGCCAAGTAACACCAGGAGGCGTGGCCAAGGAAAAAGATTCCTCAGTCCCAGGGCAACCAGACTGATTTAACCCGTCGCTTGGACTCTCCAAGCGGTACACAGGAAAAGTAATTAAATCCTGCTGAATCAGTTACGTGTGTGGCTTTCTGGATGCGATTGCTGCTGCAAACTCTGACACGTCCTTGCAGCAAATGGCAAACAGCCAGGTGAGCATATTCAGCACATTATTGCAGCCTGATTCAGCATGAGCAGCTGATTGGCGGGTGGATTGGCCTCTCCGAATACCCCAATCAGCTGTTCCAGGCTGCAGGATTGCCACCGACCTTCGTCTAGTGCCTAGTGTTTTTGGCTACATTCGGTGTATAAGACACACCCAAATTTTCACTCTCTTTTAGTGGGGGGAAAATGTGACTTATACTCCAAAATATGGTATATTTAAAGTTATTCAAATAGCTTTCTAGTCCGGCAAGATTATGTCTGTAGGCAAACAACAATAAAGGAAACTACTCAGAAGTAACTCCACGTGTCATTCTTGGTTCTTGGGCCTGACATCAGTTATTCCAGACAAACAACTATCTTAGGTATGTTCTGTGAACTCTTAAGAAGGGGCCTCCTTTTTCGTCTGCCTGCCTGCCAGACATTCCAAGTTCTGCAATGTCTTTGCCCTCTGGGAAAGACCCTCCCTTCTGGGAATCCAGAGCACTTTCCACCACAACTCCCGAAGGAACCCTCTGGTGGAGGAAGAGGAGCTGTGAAATAGTGGCACTCACTCCCTTTCTTTGAGGAGCACTTTCTGAGACTCGTCCAGCCGTAGCTTCAGGGCGGTGATCTTGGTGGCATCCTCCTCAATAACGGAAACGTCTTCCCAAAGCAGCCGGTTCTCCTGACGAGTGAAGGACGAACGGACGCTAACTGAGCTTCGTTGGTCCAGCATTCACCTTCTTCCTGCTTGTTCTTCAGGAGGTTCTCCATCAGTTCAAACTCCTGCAGGGACTGAGAATCACAAATGGCCAAAGTCAGGGAAGAAAGAAAAGCCCTTAAGGCATAAGAGCCACAATGGCACAGTGGTTAGAGTGCAGTACTGCAGCTAATCCTGCTGACTGCTAGCTGCCTGCAGTTTGGCAGTTCGAATCTCACCAGGTGCAAGGTGGGTAAAATGGCCCTCCATTGGAAGGTGGCCTTCCATCCTTCCGAGGTGGATAAAATGAGAACCCAGATTGTTGGGGGGGGGGGGGGGCAACAGGCTGACTCTATAAACCACTTAGAGAGGGATGTCAAGCATTGGTGAAATTCATTTTTTTTTACTACTGGTTCTGTGGGCATGGCTTGGTGAGTGTGGCAAGGGAAGGATACTGCAAAAACTCCCTTCCCCCCCACTCTGGGGCCAGCCAGAGGTAGTATTTGCTGGTTCTCTGAACTACTCAAAATTTCCACTACTGGTTCTCCAGAATGTGTCAGAACCTGTTGGATTTCATCCCTGGAATCAACCCTACATTAATTCTTCAACTGAATAGGAATGTTCTACAAGCTGTCATCCTTTGAGTGCATTAAGGTACAATTGGGAAATTCAACCTGCCACTTATACTAAAAGCACTACAAGATCATGCTGAAAACAATTTTTGTGGCAAAATGGCAAATTTTAGATGGGTGGCTTTAAAACTTTTAAAAAGTTTAAGCATAAAGCTTAAGCATCACACATCAAACCTCTTGGATATTCAAAAGACCCTAAGCCATTGTTTCTCAACCTGGGTAACATTAAGATGTGTGAATTTCAACTCTCGGAATTCCCCTGCCATCAAGACTTGTGGACTCCAATTCCCAGAATTCCTCATTTGACTGGGGAATTCTGGGAATTGAAGTCCACAACTTTTAGTTGCCTAGTTTGGAGACTCAGTTATATTTTATTCTTACAAACTCAGAACTGTTGCCATGCTGCTGAATTTTACTGATGCTTAACAGATTAACAGACTTGGAAGAGACCTTGTAAGTCATCTAGTTCAATCTGCCACACAAGCAGACCCTACAACATTTTGGACAGATGGCAGCCCAGTCTCTTCTTGAAAGCCTCCAGGTATGAAGCTCCCACAACTTCTGGAGGCAAGCTGTTCCATTGATTAATTGTTCTCACTGTCAGGAAATTTCTCCTTGGTTCTAGGTTGTTTCTCTCCTTGATTAGTTTACACCCATTGTTTCTTGTCCTGCCTTCTGGTGCTTTGGAAGATAGCCTGACCTCCTCCTCTCTGTGGTTGCCCCTTAAATATCGAAAGACTGCTATCCTGTCCCCTGGTCCTTCTCTTCCCTAGACTAGCCATGCCCAGTTCCTGTAACCGTTCATTGTATGTTTAGCTTCCAGTCCCTTCATCATCCTGGTTGCTATTCTCTGCACTTTTTCTAGAGTCTCAACATCTTTTTATAGTTTGGTGACCAAAACTGGATGCAGGATTCTAGGTGTGGCCTTACTAAGGCTTTATAGAGTGGCATTAGTACGTCCCTTGATCTTGATCGTATCCCTCCACTAATGCAATTTAGGATTGCACTGGCTTTTTTGTCTCCTGCTGGCTCATAAATTGATTCAGACTCCTGCCGTAAGAGCTTTAAAGATGATGACCAACAGTTTGAATTGGACCTGAAGCAAAGGGGCAGCCAACGCAGCTTGCTTTACAACCTGAAATGCCAGTTCAGCCTGGATTAAATCTCCAAACTCCATCTTTGGGTTGATAGAGCAGATGCTTGCTCATTGGCTGTCCACATATCATGGCAGATGATGATATTCGTAGCAGAGCAAACTAGAGGGGAACTCATATGAGAGGTGCGGGCAGAATTGTTCAGGAGATGGTAAGTTCATTGCCAATGTTCCATCTTATTGTATGGAGCAGTGGTTCCCAAACTTGACAACTTTAAGACTTGTGGACTTCAACTCCCAGAATTCTCCAGCCAGCTCTTAAAGTTGCCAAGTTTGGGAACCACTGATATGGAGGATCACCAGGATCAGGTATCCAGAATAATCTGCCAGATCACCCTTGTGTAAATCTAACCGTGAGTGAAGATGAATGAGCCAGCCCTTCAATGGCATCTGTCTGCCCACTTAACTGGAACCCAGTGAGCCAAATCCCTGCAAAACCATTGCATCATTCCTCAGCATGGGAACCGGAGGAATTGTTCAAACTGTAACTACTTTGGGGAACAATTAATTCTTCATTATCTATATTCTGCAAATGTAAACACGCTTGTCTTAGCAATCCGTTCACATCAGCCTCTGTCTTTGAGGCCAGCAGTTTTCTTTTGATGTACACCAGCTGCTTTTATGAGAGCCAACAATTTCTTTCATGCAGAAAAATGTTTCATTGCTGGCACTCTGCCCATCCCAGCCGAACATCTCTGTTGCATTGTAATAAGCCTTGTTGTTCTTTCAAGTATTTATATGTCCTTCATTCTGGAGAGGGGGGGGAGACAGAGAGAGAGAGAGAGAGAAAGGAAGAAGAAAGAGGTAGGGGAAGACAGAGAGAGTGAGAAGAAGAGATAGAAAAAGAGAGAGGGAGAGAGAGAGGAAGGGAGGAAGGAGAGGGGGGAGACAGAGTGAGAGAGAGGAGGAGAGAGGGAGAGAGAGAGGAAGAAAGAGAGAGAGAGAGAGGAAGAGAGAGTAAGACAGAGAGAGTAAGACAGAGAGAGAAGAAGAGAGAAAGAAAGATGGAGAGAGAGAGGAAGGGAGGAGTGAGAGAATGAGGGAGGAAGACAGAGAGAGAGAGAGAGAGAGGAGAGAGAGAGAGAGAGAGAAAGAGGGAGGAGGGGGAGAAAGAGGTAGAGGGAGGGGGAGAGAGAGGAAGAAATGGAGAGAGAGAGAGAAGGAAGAGAGAGTGAAGAAGACAGAGAGAGAAGAAGAGAGAGGGAGAGATGGAGGGAGGACGGAAAGAAGGAGAGGGAGAGAGAAAGAAATGAAGAGAAGAGAGAGTGAGTGAAGAGGACAGAGAGGAAGAGAGACAGAGACACAGAGAGAGAGAGAGGAAGAGAGGGAGATGGAGAGAGAGAGAGAGAGAGAGAGAGAGAGAGAGAGAGAGAGAGAGAGAGAGAGAGAGAAACCATTTCAATGTTGTGAAAATGCAAAGTTTTCAGAGCTCCCTAAGACGTTTGCACAATCAAAAGAATCTTTCTTTGGCTGCTGTTATCCCAGGAAATCAAATCAAAGAGGAATAGTAGCTGAACTGCAGAAGGTGAGAGAATTCTGCCTTTACAAATCAGCAGCAAAACCCCGTGGTGGACGGAGGTGGGTTTGCACAAAAGGCTTAATTAACCAGGGCAGTGAAAACTAGAGGCGGCATTCACACAACAGAAAAGCTTGACATGTTTTTATTTTCTTTGAAGGGTAGGAATCCATCTGATTTTACTAATGGTCAGTCTTCAGGCAATGGTTGAGTACTGACTGGCTGGGGAATTCTGAGAGTTAAAGTCCACAACTCTTAAAGTTGCCAAAGTTGAACGCCCCTTTCCTCTAAATTTGGGGTGGGTGGGTTTGAAATGTTTTTCTGGGGTTGCTCTATACTGAAAAAAAAAGGAATCTAATGCATCCTACAGAATTAATGGCTTCATTCATATCCTACGCTATAGTACTCAAACCGTTGCATTTTAGCCCTGTTCTGCTGAATAAATCACACTTGGCTGGATTTGGGTAGAACATCGCACGATAAACCACACAAACCATAACTGCCGAATTGAGGCAGGGCACCCAGCCAAAACCAAGCCAGCCACATTCTGGCACAACGTCAGAGGTGAACAGCACCGATTCCAGTGGTTTGGGATGAAAGAGCGCTTGGAAGCACTGGAAAGCAAGCATAAACTCTGGCATATGCATCCACCATGCCCAAGATTTGGCACTTCCTTATCTCAGTTTAGAGCGAACACTGCGATTCACATTTTGGATTTTGAGCCCTGGGAAAACCATGAGTTGCCTTGCTCAGGGACTGTGTTTCAAATTCTTTTAGAAGCTCTTCTGTAGGTGGCCTACTTTGTGGGAGTGGCTTGTTGGCCATGTGACTGGGTGGGCGTGGCCAACTTTTAAAATGTGGTGAAACTCACTTAACAATGCTCTTGCTTAGCAATCAAAATGTTAGCTCAGAAACTCTGGCATTGAAGTGTGCAAGTCTTAAAGCTGTCAAGTTATAAGACCTTGTACCCTAACCCTTTAGGAAACCTCCCCCCCAGGGTGTTCAAACTTGACAGCTTTAAGACTTGTGGACTTCAACTCCCAGAATTCCTCCTCCAGTCATATTGGCTCAGGAACTCTGGCATTGAAGTGTGTAAGCCTTAAAGTTGTCAAGTTACAAGACCCTTGCACCCCTAACCCTTTAGAAACAAAACCCAGGGGTGTTCAAACTTGACAGATTTAAGACTTGTGGACTTCAACTCCCAGAATTCCTCCCCTTGCTCTTCATCTTGATGATGTGCGGATGGGCAGGGGAGGGAGCTGGAACCGGTTCTAAACGGCATGGTAGATTTGTGGAACCTCGTCTATAGAAGAGGTTGGAACTGGCAGGAACCCACCCCTGGAGTGCGCCCAAACCCCCAAAATGCAATGTGCCCCTTCTTCGCATGCCACCCCGTGTGGCAGAAGCCCGAAGGCCAGCTGGCTGGCAGGAGGCATGCACTCATGCGCAGAGGAGCTGAACTGGGGCGACGGCTCGCATGCCATCAGAGAGGGGGAGCCGCGTGGGCACCTGTGGCATGCGTGCCATAGGTTCGCAATCACAGTTTTAGCTGCTTCCGATCTATAAGCAGTCCTCGACTTGTGATCACAACTGAGCACACCTTTTCTGCTGCTAAGCGACAGCATTGTTGAAGGAGTTTTGCTCCGTTCTGATGACCTTTCTCGCTGCAGTTGTGAGGGGAATCACCGCAGCTGTTAAGTTGGTCACACAGTTGTTAAGTGACTCTGGTTTTCCACCTTGAAAAGGCTTGTCAGAAAGTCGCCAAAAAAGACTGATCCCACTGTGACCATCATGAATAGGAGCCAGTTGCCAAGCATCTGAATGTTGATCACGTGGACCCTGGGGATGTGGCAATGGTCGTAAATATGAAAAATGGCCACAAGTGCTCTTTCCAAGTAACTTCGAATGATCCCTAAGTGATGTTTTTAAGGGGAGGAACGCCTCTTTCTGAGAATTCAAAATTTGTCAAGATGGTAGGAAAATATGGCCTTGAAAATTGACAGAACAGAATAACAGGCTTGGGAGGGACCTTGAGGTCTTCTAGGCCAACCCCTGACCAAGAAGGAGGGACCAATACGCTTCTGGAAAAAGGGCTGTCCACTCTCTCTCTTTAAAACCTCCAGTGTGTTGAACCACAACTTACAACTTTGCAAAAGGTGAGGGGAATATCCAGGAAACCTGTTAAATAAATAATAGTTGAGCTATGGGAAACTTGACATTGTCCCCCCACCCCCAATTTATTATAATAAACCAATGGAATGATATTTTGGGTTGGGGTGGGGGTGAAGGGAAAGCAGCTCACAGCCCAGGGCTTCCCATCCCTCTGCCAGTGGTGAAATTCAAATATTATTAGTACCAGTTTGTGGGCGTGGCTTGGTGGGCGTGGCAGGGGAAGGATACTGCAAAATCCCCATTCCCTCTCACTCTGGGGTCAGCCAGAGATGGCATTTGCCGATTCTCTGAAGTACTCAAAATTTCCGCTACCGGTTCCCCAAACAACTCAAATTTCCACTACCGGTTCTCCAAACTACTCAAAATTTCCACTACTGGTTCCCCAAACTACTCAAAATGTCCACTACCGGTTCTCCGAACTACTCAAAATTTCCACTACTGGTTCCTCAAAGTACTCAAATCTGCTACCATTTCTCCAAACTACTCAAAATTTCCACTACCGGTTCTCCGTCTACCCAAAATTTCCACTACTGGTTCTCAAAGTACTCAAAATTTTTGCTACCGTTTCTCCAAACTACTCAAAATTGTCCATTACCGGTTCTCCAAACTACTCAAAATTTCCACTAACCGGTTCTCTAGACAGTCACTGATCTGATTTTGGAGAGCCTCCATGCCCCCCCGCAATTGGGAGGGGGCTCAAGCAAGAAATTAGCCCTGATTGGCTACCTAAACACAAGAGGGGCAAGGTCTGACTCACCTTGAATGCCTCAGAGCCTTACCTGGTGATTCCCAACGAAAGCTGGACAGTCTGGGCAATATTCCTATACAGGTAGTACTCCACTTACGACAGTTCATTTAGGCGACCATTCGAAGTTACAACGACTCTGAAAAAAAGTGACTTTATGGCCATTTTTCACACTATATGAACTACTACAAAGCAGCCCCATGGTCCTGTGATTTATATTTGCATGACTTTTGACAACTGACTCACATTTATGACGGTTGCAGTGTCGTGGTGTGATTTGATCATCTTTTGTGACTTTCTGACAAGCAAAGTCAATGGGGAGCCCGATTCACTTACAACGTGGTGCTGAATGTCAACAACCTGCACTGATTCGCATTAACGACGTGGCAAGAGAAAAGTCGTAAACGCCAGCTGGCAAAAACTCACTTACAAACTTCTCAATTTGCAACCTAAATTTTGGAGCTGGATTGTCGCCATAAGTCGGGCACTACCCTGTATTTAATAGGCAGAGAACAATAGAAGCAGCTCGTTTGAACTTCACCTGTGTGGGGTATGGGTGTCATGGTTGCATATTGGATGAGGGTCAGTTTGTAGAGCTTCTTCAGCTCTCTCGGATCAATGGCCTGTCCCAAAGGTGCTTTATTCAGGAGGCAGCTGGACTTTCTTATGTTATTTTTTTGGGAAGACATTTCGCTTCTCCTCCAAGAAGCTTCTTCAGCTCTGACTGGATGGTGAGAATGGAAGGATGTATATTCCTCGCAGACAGCTCGTCATTTGCATCCTTTTAGAGGGTCCTTGAGAATACTTGGAGGTTTATCTGTGTCCTAAAGGGTCATTTGAGTGTGCAAATGGTTCCTGTGGTCTGCAATTTCTCTTCTTCTGGAAATCCATTCCTACTCCCACGTCATTCAAAGGGGTGTTCATCCCAATTGTATAGGTAAAAGTCTGAAGAAGCTTCTTGGATAAGAAGCAAAACATCTTTAAAGCAAAAGATAAAACGTTCAGTTGCCTCCTGGAAAAAGCACCTTTTGAGACAACCATGATCCAGATGACTGGGAATCTCAAAGACTTTAGCTGTAGAATTTGGGATGAAGACCCTGGAATGGTGCTGGAATAAGAATGGATTTCCAGAGGGAAAAAATTGCAGACAACAGGAACCATTTGTACCATTCAGGTGATCCTGAGGACACTGATACATCTCCAGGTGGCCCTTAATGACCTCGTAAAAGATGCAAATGACCAGCTGTCTGCAAGGAGGATAAATCCTTCCATTCCCCACCATCCAGTCAAAGCCAAAGAAGCTTCTTGGATGAGAAGTGAAACGTCTTCAAAATTAAAACAAGAAAGTCAAGTTACTTCTGGAAAAAAAGAGCACCTTTGGAGTGAGGCCAGTGTTGCAGAGGTGAGGCCATGTGTGAACAGAGTCATGTTGCAAAACATAAAATAAAATCGTGGCTACGCTGTTCACCTATTTTTCACCTCTTCTCAGAGCCCACGTCCCGCAACTGGTTCCTGTTCCGGAGACGCCTCGCTCTCCTTCTCGGAGACAATGCGGTTGTCCATCCTTTCTCCTTCTCTTCTTCCTTCTCTTTCCTTTCAGGCGGGCGACCTCCTTGCCCAGCTGCTGGTCTCGTTGAGGGCCTCCTGTTTCTCCCGCTTCAGGCTGGTCAGTTCCTTGCTCAAGGTCTCCAGCTTCTGGCGCAGCTGGCGCACCTCCTCCCGAGCCTTGTTACGCTCCGCGCGGACCTTGCTCCACTTCTCCCGCCAGTTGGCGGTGCAGTCGGACCACCAGCGCCATGGTCTTCTCATCTGGGCAGCTCGAGCCCGGGCTTCTTCAAGCTCTCGCAGGCGCAACTCTTCCCGGCTCTCCCAGTCACTGTCGTGGCAGGTGGAATTCAACAGGGGCAGCTGCGACGGGCCAGGGGACGGAGTGCCACTCTTTGGGGTAGGAGACATGGAGTCCGACAAGCTCATACTTTCAGGCTGCGGGCTCCCGAGGATGCTGAGTAAGCCCTCTTGGAGAGCCGAGGAGAATCAGCCAGGTGAGAATTGGTGCCGTGGCTCATTTTGCTCCAGGTGGTGGAAACATCTCCTGTCACAGGTGGGGGATGAAGTGTCCACATTGCCATGAGATCCCCAGTGGTTTGTCCCAAGGAATCCCTCAGGGAACTCCTCAGATGTCACAGGTCTCCTAGCGTTCTGTCCAGAATTCCCTTGAATGGGAGCAGGAGACCCAAGCAGAAGTTAGAAGACAGGAGATGTTGCAACTTCAATTGCAGGAGGTGCTTTCTGGATGTCTCAGGATGGCTACAGACTTCCTTCCAGTGGTCTGCCTTAACAGTTCCCAGTTATCATGGCAACGGAGAATGGAGAAGCCTACCTGAAAATAATGAGAGGAAGACAACGTGAATTATTCCGCAAGGCACAACATTGGGAGTTTTCATTTGGACTTCCTAGATGGAAAAGTTTTGGAGACTTTTAGAGAGTATTGTTGAGAATTGCATTGAGAATCTAACATCTGGAAGTTAATGGAAACTGGGGATAAAGAATGTGAGGGCCCAGAGATGTTGCTCACCTCAACTCTCAGCGTCCCTCCCCGCAGCCCAGCCAGCTGAGCCTGCTGGGACTTGTGGTCCAGGAATGCCAAGATGGCTACTGGTTCCTCAACCTGATTAAGATCCGCTATCTAGTGGTCTGTCTCGTATTCACTCAGCTTCCCAGAACTCCTAACTGGAGAAAGACTCCCCCCAAAATTGAAAGATAGTCAATTCTTCCTCCTCCTTAAATGAAGGCGAGCAACATTCTGTCTGTTTTGGCAATGCACCCTGGCGAACAAGCTGGTAGCGGAGGCAACAGCAGCCGCCGAATATGCAGTGACCTCGTGCCATTTTTCCATTCGACTTGGACTTTTGCCCAGAACTGTAGGAAGAAGATTCTCAGAAGTGGAGAGGTTTTTTTTAAAGAAAATCTAAGAAAAGAACAAAACAAGAGAGACAATAATTGCATCCAGCTTCATATAAACAGAGAAAAATGCAAAGGGGAAATGGATTGTAAACCATGGAGCAGAACAGAGAGTCCACCCAAAGGTTAACGTTTGAGTGGGGGGGCTGACACAATTTTCTACACCTGTCTACCCCTGCAAAAGGCCAGACATCCCCCGCTCCTGGTATATGCCCCCCCAAATAGATGTTTTTCAATTGGTTGGAAGCTTTCTTCACCCTCAGACATTGGAGCCTATTCCACCTAGGGAGAGCAAGCCTACACTCTTCATACAACATAGAAGGCTGGAAAGGACTGTGGAGGTCTTCTAGTCCACCCCTGTGCCCAAGGCAGGGGATCTTACACCAGCCCAGTCAAATTGTGGCCCAGTTTATTTTTGAAAACCTTGAGTGGTAAAGAACCCACAACTCTGAGAGGCAACTTCTGTTCCATGATTAATTGTTCTCACAATCAGGAAATTCCTCCTTATTCCCAGGATGGATCTTTGATGAACGCTTCAAATCAATGGAGAAACCTAAAGAAGGTGGACATTGTTTTTGGTATCTGGGATCCCACCTCCAAGGCAATGGCGACATGAATGGCGAGGGTGTGGGCAAGGGTGAATGCAGCCTGGATACATTGGCAACAACTCACCAGTGTGTTATGTGTTAGATGAATGCCAACCCGTCTTAAAACTAAGATTTACAAGACAACCATCCACCCTGTTGCACTGTATGGCACTGAATGCTGGGCAGCAACAGCGTGGACTGAAAGCCTCTCTCCATGCCATGGAAATGTGAAGGCTCCATTGGATATCGAGCATCTCCCTTCTGACCACATCAGAAATGACACCATTCGACTGCCTACCAATTAGAATCAATGGCTGGCGACCTCGCGGGCATCCAAAACAAAGATGGCAAGGACACCATAAACAAAGTATGTAAGCTGTGGCTCTGACCCAAAGTGGCACTCAATGATCTAAAAAGCAGTCCCTTGCACCTGCAGGAATAGCTAGGAAGAAAGGATGAGGAGGAGGAGAAGGAGGAAGGGATGGAGGGAAGGGGAAGGAAAGAAGAAGAGAAGAGGAGAAGGAGAAGAAGGAGGAGAAGGAGGAGAAGAAGAGGAGGGGGAGAAGGAGGAGAAGGGGAAGAAGGAGGAGAAGGAGAGAAGGAGAAGAAGAGGAGGGAGGAGAAGGAAAAGAAGAGGATGAGAAAGCGAAGAGCAGAAGGAGAAGGAGAAGAAGAAAGAGGAGAAGGAGAAGAAGGAAGGAGAAGAAGAGGAGGAGGAGAAGGAGGAGAAGGGGAAGAAGGAGGAGAAGGAGAAGAAGGAGAAGAAGAGGAGGAAGGAGAGAAGGAGGAGGAGAAGGAAAGAAGAGGATGAGAAAGAGAAGGAGAAGAAGAAGGAGGAGAAGGAGAAGAAGGAGAAGAAGAGGAAGAGGAAGGGGAAGGAGAAGAAGGAGGAGGAGGAGGAGAAGAAGAGCAGGAGGCGAAGGGGAAGGGGGAAGAAGGAGAGGAGGAGGAGGAAGGAAAAGAAGGAGAAACAGAAGAAAAAGAGGAGGAAGGAGGAGAAGAAGGAGAAGAAGAAAAGGAGGAGGAAGGGGAAGGAGAAGAAGGAGGAGGAGAAGAAGAAGAGGAGGAGGAGGAGGAAGGGGAAGCAGAAGGAGGAGAAGGAGAATGTGTAGCAGTAGTCAAGCTTGAGATGTCTAAGGCATGAATCGGAAGGTCCCCTGATGCAAGAATGGTCATAAAAAATGGATGGGCAGGAGGGGGCAGGAGATGGTCCTTTGCTAAAGTGTTCTCAGTCACAGCTGCTTTTCAAGCAAGAGCTGTGAGCCCAAAAAGGATGTAAGAGAAGACCACCAAGGGGAGAGGTCTCAATGAACTACAAAGCTCCTACAAAGCATGGGGGAAACACAAGAATTGGACAAAACTGAGAGAAAAGCATCCCGCTCCCCCGAGCTCTTTGAAGTTGACACCCTCCAGAGGGCCAAGACATCAAGCCCCATCATCCCCAGCCAGGACGATTTGCAATTGATAAAGAACCCAAGAGAGGAACGGGGCCTGAGCAGAGGTGGGTTGATGCCGGTTCAGCCCGGATTCGGCTGGACCAGTAATAGCGGTGGCAGGAGGCTCTGCCCACCTGCCCGGATGCTTCTGTGCATGTGCACTTGCGGGAGCGCGCCAAAACCGGTACTAAAAAAAATGGGGCAACCCCATCTCTGGGCCTGAGATTTTTGAGTCAAGGCAATGCGAAGTGTAGATGATGCCCAGCATGATGGTCTCATTGACAGAATTTAACTTCTGTTGGAAAAAGGGAGGGGGGTGAACAAAGGATGAAGGTGGGCACACCACACCCCAAGAAAAAAAAGAGAAAAGCAATGGTGGAAGAGGACAGGAGGAGCCTCTTCCCACTATACTCAAGAGCAGAGTATCCATCCGAGTTTAGCAAAAGTGCAGAGGAAGAGCAATACAATTATAAAGGCCTGGAGACCTAAAACCTATGAAGAACAGTTGCAGGAATGGAGTATGGCTTGTCTAGAGAAAAGAAGGACAAGGGGGTGAGGTGGGGCATGATAGCAGGGTTCCAGTATTTGAGGCCCTGCCACAAAGAGAGGGGGTCAAGTACCAGAAGGCAAAAGAAGAAACAATGGATGGAAACCAATCAAAGAGAGAACAACCTGGAATTAACAGGGAGGACAATGAACTGGTGGTAGTAGTTGTGCTCCATCAGTGGAGGATTTTAAGAAAAGACTGGACAGTCCCGGTCTCCTGCTTGAGCAAAGGGTTGGACTAGAAGACCTCCAAGGTCCCTTCCAGCTCTACTCTGATTGAAGAAGCCGAGATCCCAACTGTCAACGTTTCTTTCGCCTCTGCATGCCTTGGGAAGGTGTGTCGACTTACCCTCCGCCTGGGGCTTGCAATTGGACGCTACACAACATCCTAGTTCCCTTTTCACCAGGGCTGCTGCTCACATGTGCAGAGGCTGCCTGCTCAAGTGGGGAGGGGGGATTGGCTCCCAGTCATCAGGGGAGGGGCTGGGTCTCTGCCCTGCCCGCCCCTCTCTTTCTCACGCTCTCAGCTTCGGTTGGCCCCAGACGCTCGGCTGCTTCAAGGCCCCTTTTCTGCCTCTTGCACGACGCCTGTCTTACATCTTATTTCCACCCATAGGAAAAAAAAATTCTGGGAGAGGCTTTTTTCTAAGTACTTCTCCCCAAATTCTTTGGCTGCCTCTTGCTTTGCCTCTCTCCGGAGCCAAAAATCGGACTGCTCTCCATATGGTTAAGTCGCTATAGGTGAATGTCTTATAAGCAGGAAAATACGTGGACAAATCGCTACCAGACAGCCTCAAATCACTAAAGGTCAACGTCCTACTTGGCCACGTCTCCCACGGATGGTGTTCGGAGCTGCCTGGGCCCCTTTCTCAACAATTTTGCCACCTCACCCCCTTCCCATGTTGGACCTGGATTGAAATTCCTAACTTCCAGCCTGAGCCCAAAGTTTGCACAGGTGTGAACTGAATATGTGAAGCAGACTCTGCCGCAATTAAATCCTTAAAGTGGGCTGAACGAGAATTTATTGCCTGCCTTGAAAAATACCCTGATGTTAAAACTCTGCAATAAAATGTTGCGGAAAACCGGATCTCGAGCGGAAAATCCATTAGACAAGAATCTGTCTGAAGCAGCCATAAGCCAAAAGAGATACCAAGGCCGGATTCAGTGCAGGGTGCTGTACACTCTGCTCGACGCAGAACGCAGCACCCATAGCGTGGAATTGGTGAGGACACCTCCTAGGGATGTGAAGCAACCAGAAGGCAATCCCCCATGCTACTTTTGCAGGACGCACAATCGTATCATTCTGTAGGAAGTTAGCATCTGTTAGGTAAGCTCCCCATTGGGAGAACGATGTGCGTTCAGAGAAGCGTTGTGAGAGTTGTGTTGGAGAGCACACCAAACCAGCATACAGAGACACTGCAGTTTAAATAGGTTTTTATTTTCCGCGGAAATAGAGGGTATCAGAGTCCATCAAACAGTCCAAGTCATACACAGATAAGACAGTCAGTCATCAATGTCTTTCAGTTAAGGGATAATCCAAATAACACAGTCCAGTATCATATAATCAGTTTGGTATTCAAGTTTGCTAGCAGTTGCAAAACTTACATAGCCTTACGGCACTTTCTAACAGCCAGCTTCCAAAACACTCAGATCAGATCAGCCCAGCATCTAACAAACAGAGGGCTAACAGTCACTCTGGCTCCCTCTTATGGCCGATTGAGGGAAAACAGCAACCAATCACATTTTACAGTATGATTTAAAGAAACAGGTACAACATTGTACATGATTTATATATTGCCAACCAACAGTTAGAATTATATTCCTAACAGCACCCACCCCTCTCCTAGAAGAATGAAATATTCTAGGACCATGCCAAGGAACCTATGGCATCCATGCAGAGCCCTCTCCATGGGCACATGCGCCATTGCCAGCTGCTTTTCTGGTTTCTGGCCTGCTGGTCTACTTGGGTGCCAGAGTGCCAGAAAATGGCCAAAAAACAGGCCATTTTTTTAAGCTGTTTTGGGTAGCTATTTTGGGGGGTGTTTTTCAAGCCATTTTTGCGCACAGCCAATCTGTCTTCACCGTCACTGGAGCTTCGGAAAACGCCCAAAAACCAGGCTGTTTTCGGGCCGTTTTCAAGCCCTTTTTGGGTCCAGAAAATGGCCTGATAATGGGCTGGAAAATGGCCCGGAAAAACGGCCTGAAAACAACCCCCAAACAGGAATGTGTGTGCAGCCCAGCTGGTCTTTGGGGGTCTAGTGCTCTGCATTCACACGCATTCCAGTTTGGGCCCTCAGTGCTGAAAAGGTTCACCATCACTGTTCTAGGAAATATTACAAAGGCAGATATTATCCTTCCCTGGTTGAGAAAAGGAGAAACATATTTCAAAGGCAAAGCAGCTCCCTGCCCCGCCTTCAGCTCCAGGGTGATGGGATTAAGACATGGCCCTCAGGACATGATAGGATTAGCCCTCTACCCATCTCACCACCAGGCACCTGGGAAGATTACATCACCCAGCAAGGCTCAACCAAGCCTGGGACTCAGGACAGCCTACAGAGTTGCCTCTGCATGGTCTCAGGGGAGTCTGACAACCAATCAGAATACAAGTTCAAATTCAAAAGCCCGGAGAGGGCATAAAACCCGAGGCACTCTCAGCATCTCCTCTCTCTTTTTTCTTTACCCAACATCTTCAAGGCATGGGATCCTCTCCCCCATTAAAAACCTTCCTTCCAGGAAACTTCCATGAATCCAGTGTCTTTTTCCTCACTTGGAACTGAACCCAGATGGACATTTCTTCCAAAAATTCTTTGCAGCTCATTAAAGCCACTGCTTCATTTCCTGGGATTCAGCAGCTGCTCTCTGCAACCGCTTATTCACAGGGAGGACTGCCTCTCTTCACTCTCGTGAAATTGCGGGGATCGGACACAATTTTGCATCAGAGGTGGACATGACAACTGGGTTGCTGAACCGGTAGGGACGGCATGCTCACCACGCCCCTGAACAGGTTCCCTGTTCACCGCGACATCTTCGTTGGACCTTTTAAAATGTTATGCACATGCGCAGACCTGTTTACATGCACAAAATGCACAAAACTGCGCATGCACCAAACCGGCATCCCTTGTTTTGCATTCACCCAAAGATCCTGTCAACTCCAAAGACCTTCCTCTCCCAGAGGGAAACAGACAGGGCTGGCCTTATGCCGTGTGCCCGAGCCGCCTGGAGTAGTGAGCCGTGGCCACTGCTGTTTTCCTCTTCCAAATATATCGATGGGGCTGGAGACAGTCTCGGAAATCAAAGATGATTTGCGTCACGTCGCTTTGCAGCAAGCCGGCTTTTGGCAGGCTTATTTTTAACTAAGCTGATTCTTCCAAATAAACAGCAGAGGGAAAGAGAGAGTTGTGACAGATGCCAAGAAAATGATGGAGCAGCCCAGGAGGATCCACAGAGATTTTGGTTGCTCTCTTGTGGCCTCCTTCATCAGGGTGTCGAACTTAGATGTGTAAAACTTCCTGGGTCTGGAATTCCTGCCCTCCATCGCTCGAGCCCTGGTTATCTCACGTCTAGATTATCGCAATGTGCTCAACACGGGGCTGCCCTTGAAGAGTATTCAGAAGCTACAACTGGGCATTCTTGGGAGCCACAGGTTGGCCCCATGTTACACCGCTCTTCCAGAAGCTGCTGCCAGTCTGCTTCTAGGTTCAGTTCAAGGTGTGGTTATCACCTTTAAAGCCCTTCATGGCATGGCTGCCAGGCTACCTAAGGAACCATCTCATTCCAAAGGGATTGGCCCACCCTATCCGTGCCACCAGAAGGGACGATCCCATTGGTCCAGGAATTTTAGCCGATGGGATCTAGGAGAAAAACCTTTTTTCTGCCATGTCTCCTGCCCTTTGGCACACCTGGCCCTGCAGTTGACCTTGTGCCCCAAGGGTGCATCACTCTGGAGGTGGGCCATCAATTAAGAGAAGACCTCCCCCCACTTCCTTCCCCCCTGTGCATTTCATGCTCTCTTCCTTCCCATCTTTCCATTGTAACTTGTTATTGTCATTCATTCTTTTATGATTTTGATGCTTACTAGTTTTTAATGTTTGTAAGCCACCGAGTGTCACCTTTAGATAGAATGGGTGGCACATACATCTAACAACTAGCTAACCAACTAACTAACTCAATATAACGAATGGATAATAGGCAAACAACACTTGGGAACGCCAGAAAAAGGTTGGAAAGATTGAAAAACTCAGTGTCTTACCTGTGGTTGGTACCTTTGAGATGGCAGAAGTGAGGGAAGGAGGGTTTGGTCAGCACGTTACAAAAAGATGTTGAGATTTTGGAAAAAGTTCGGAGAAGAACAACTAAGATGATCAAAGGCCTAAAGACTAAAACATATGAAGAATGGATGCAGGATTTGGGTTTGGTTAGTCTAGAGAAAGGAGGACTGGGGTAACATGACATATTCCAATATTTGAGGCGCTGCCACAAAGAAGGGGGGGGGTCAAATTATTCTCCAAAGCACCAGAAGGCAAGGCAAGAAACAATGGTTTGGAAACTAATCAAAGAGAGAAGCAACCTGGAATTAAGGAGAAACTTCCTATCAGTGAGGAGAATTACCAGAGGAACAGCTGGCCACCAGAAGTTGTGTGGGTTCCATCACTGGAAAATGATTCTCCTGCTTGAACAGGGGGCTGGATTAAAAGATCTTCCAGCTTCTCTTCTCTTTTCTTCCCCTCCCTTATCTTCTATCTTCTCTTCTTTCCCTTCCTTTCCTTTCCCTTCCCTTCCATTCTCTCTTCTCTTTTCTTCTCTTCTCTTCTCTTAATTTCTCTTCCCTTCCATTCTCTCTTCTTTTCTCTTCTCTTTATTTTCTTCTATCTTTTCTTCCCTTCCTTTTTATCTTCTCTTCCCTTCCTTCCATAACTGAGGGGGGGGTATTAAAAAAGGAAGGCCACCCTTCCCCACCCCTCGCCAGCTCCAAAGGGGTCTCTTTCCATACTGTGACTTTTGATCCTTTTTTCCCCCTAGGAAAGGCTTCTAAGAAAGAGATGGCTTGTTAACCCAAAGGGGACCTGGCATAAATCACTGGACGTGGAGAGAAAAGGCCGAGGGAACTGAAGAGTGAATGGGAGGCGGGCAGCTGTTTTGGGGGGAAGGCATCTGAGCCCCTTGAAATGCCTCAAAAGAGTCTGCCAAAGGCTGGGTTGGGCCCAGACAAGTCACACTATCTTAAAATGGATCAAGAAGAATGTTTGCAATGGAGAAGTGGTGAGATATATCTCTATCTCCTTTCATAGATATAGATCTGTTTTAGGAAACTTCAAAAGACGTGTTTTTCAACTTTAGCAACGTTTAAGATATGTAGATTTCAACTCTTCCAGACGTGGGTCACCACAATACAAAAAGATGTTGAAGCAGAGAAAGAGAAAGATTGCCGAAAGAGCAACAAAAATGGTTAGGGAGATAAAATGTATGAAGAACGGTTGCAGGGAGATTGAGTACGTCACGTCTAACGAAGAGAAGGACTAGAGATGACAGGATAGCAATGCGCTTCTTCCTCCCTTTGGAAATGGTCCCTTCGTGCTGCCTTCCCAACACAAGAGCCATGTGAGACAACCACAATGAGAGTTAATTGCTCGCAGGCTGTCCTGTTCCCGAAGGCTTCTGCCCACATGAAAGGACCCAGCTGGTAGCCGCCAGAGCTGAGGCTTGCTAATTTTTCAGATCTTTGGGGAGGCTCTGCTGAATGACTCAGTCCAACTACCTCCAGCTGAAAGCCATAGCACGTAGACTTATATACCACTTCACAGGGCTTTTACAGCCCCCTCTAAGCAATTTACAACAATCTGGGTCCTCATTTTACCCACCTCTGAAGTATGGAAGGCTGAGTCAACCTTCAGCCTGGTGAGATTCAAACTATTGGCAGTGGGTAGAATTAGCCTGCATACTGCATTCTAATCAGTGTGCAGAGGAAGGGAAGGGAAGGGAAGGGGAAGGAAAGGAAGGAGGAAGGAAGGAGAAAAGGAATAGCAATAGCACTTAGACTTGTATACTGCTTCTCAGTGTATTACAGCCCTCTCTAAGCAGTTTACAGAGTCAGCCTCTTGCCCCCAACACTCTGGGTCCTCATGTTACCCACCTCAGAAGGATGGAAGGCTGAGTCAACTTTGAGCCTGCTGAGATTCAAACTATTGGCAGTGGGTAGAGTTAGCCTGCAATACTGCATTCTAATCAGTGTGCAGAGGAAGGGAAGGGAAGGGGAAGGAAGGAAGGAAGATAGCAATAGCACTTAGACTTATATACTGCTTTACAGGGCTTTCCAGCCCTCTCTAAGCGGTTTACAGAGTCAGCCTATTTGCCCCCAACAATCTGGGTCCTCATTTTACCCAACTCGGAAGGACGGAAGGCTGAGTCAACCTGAACCTGATCAGATTTGAACTGTCAAATTGAAGGCAGCTGGCACTCAGCAGAAGTAGCCTGCAGTACTGCACTCGAAACACTGAGCCACTGTGGCTCAAAAGCAATGGAACAATGGTGCTCAGGAGCATCTGCAAGGGTTGCCCCCAAAGTCAAGACTGCAGCTAAGACTGTGCGATCCAAACACTCCCTCCTTTTTTCACATCCACACAGACCCCACAAGGCTCAGGGCAGGGATCAGTGCCCAGGAAATTGGTTCCAGAGACAATAAACTCCTCAGTGAACAGAGGGATTTTAAGATATATTATCACCTAAAATAGACAGATGAAAAGCATAACTTAAAAAATGGGGGGGGGGCGTGATGGCTCAGTTAAAGAAACTCAGATGGTCACACCAGAAAGCTCACAGACCAGTCCAAGACCCGAATGCCCTACAACAGGATGAGTTCCTGTTGCTTGCCTCAGCTCCTGCCTACCTAGCAATTTGAAACCACACAAAAAGTGAGTAGATAAATAGGTACCAGTTTGGTGGGAAGATAACAGTGTTCCGTGTGTCACCCCAGGTCAGCTCCACCGCGTATGTGCATGTGCCCCCAACGGCCAGCTGATTTTCGGGTCTCTGTTGCACATGGGGGGCAGGGTACCTGTAGGAGATGTGTGTGCATGTATGGCGGGATCGCCTATGTATACACAGGGGAGCATGGGGGTGTGGTGACCCCCCACGGCCTGTTTTTGGTGCCAAGAGACTGCAGGGAGGCCTACTCAGCCCAAAACGGGGCACAGGAGGGGTTGCACACGGGTTGGTGTGGGGGGAGGGTGGGTGCGCATGTACAGAGGGCAGGGCACATAGGGGATGGCGCACATGCATTGCATTATGCATGCACTTTTAACACATGACGACAAAAAGGTTAGCCATCACTGACATAGGGTTTCCTGGCTGAGCGGGGGGGGGGGGGGGGGTTTGGACTAGAAGACCTCCAGGACCCTTCCAACTCTGTTATTCCGAGTCAGAAACTTTGGAAAGTCCCAGTGACTGACCCATATTGGATCCTGCACAAATAATATTGTAATTGCGGGACTAAGCCTCCCCCAGGAGCATCTCTGAGGCCTCTCCCTTCTTTTCTCTGTGTCAAAGAACAAAAAGAGAAAGCCAGCCGTCCACCAGGAATGGCCGTAGCAAAAGAGGGATCCTGTTTGGCTGATGGCCAAGACGTGGTGCGCCGAGCATAATGACTAATTCAGCTGCTCGAACAGAGCACATTTCCAACCACGAAGGCATTTGTTTTCCAAGCCTCCCCCCTCCTTTTGAAGGAGTCTGTTTCCTTTTTCCTTTGTCTGACATGCGAGGAAATAAATGCAATGCAATGGGTGGAATCGAACTGGGCATGACGCACTCAAGCTGAAACCCAACACCCGCTAGCTTGAGTAAACTAAGATGCTAAACTAACAAAAGGAATTGTAAAATATACGGCAGAAGAATAATTCTTGAATCACATTCTGGCTTGATGCGACAATCTGTCAAACTCTGGTAAAACCAGGATATTCGGGCAGTTCAAACAAGTATAAGATTCATTGCAAGCTTAAGCTCTCTACAAGAATCTGAGCTACTAATGCTCAAGGGAAATTAGTGGGAGATAAGAAAGTCATTCAAGATGAGATGAACTTCTTGTTGGCATGCAGGGACTCATGACTGATGACGTGTTTAACCCTTTTCCTCGGGATCAGCCTGGTCATCTCCTATACCGTCTAGTCCACACATCATGTGTGAAGACAACAGTGGGCTCCCCACAACAGGTTGAACCTCCTCGGGCTTATGGGAGCCAGGTAGAATGATGGGTACCCTGAACTTGGTGGAAGGGTTGGGGGCTGGAATGAATTGCCACCAGACATTAATTTCCTTGGATGGCATTTTTCATTCTGCAAGAAAAAGTCTGGTGACTGAACTGTCTTTGAAAAGAAAACAAGGACTCCAGCCAGAAGTTTCTGGACTTTCTCCCCAGTTCTGCAGGATTGAAAGATTAACTTGAAAACTCAAGATGTGGCTCAGAGGACCCCATCGTTTTCGGTTCCCAACCAGGTGCTGATCCTGTTGAATATCTGCCTGAGCCTCCGGGCTGGGAGTTTAGAGATTCTACTCCCCCTCGCCACCTGAAAGGTGAGAGGAGGGATAAGATAGGAGAGACTTCTGTGGGGCAAGCCTGAGGGAGAGAAGGTGAGAGGAGAGGCCGATGGTAACTACTCATTAATGTTCAAGCTTTAACTGTCAATTTATCAAGCCTAATCACATAGTTCCATAGGGAAGCACTGACTAGTGCAAAATATAAGTAGATAGATCCATCAAAATGTAGAATAGTTACCAATGCAGCAATACATTTCAGAATTGTTCTGTTTATTTTAGAGTAGTTTCAAGTCTATATGTTGCCTGACAGTATCAGCACCTGACAAATTTCCAGAAATAGCTGAATAAGACTTGGGTCATCCCCCCCTCCTTAAAGAGCAGCACCCAGAGGGAAGCTATAAGGCTTTTTTTCTAAAATAGGAAGTCAATTATACAAAGTAAATCCTGAAAAACAATTAACCCATGTATTTCTTGCAAGTTGCAAGGGAAGGCGTTGTGAGTAGAAAAACGTAGAAAATGGCCTTGGGTACGTTGCACTCTTCTCTTCTTTGCAGATGAACAGCATAAAAGTGAGGAAGAAAGGTGTTGAATCCCCTTTGATTTCTGCTGGCAACGTGGATATGGCCGCTGGTTGTCTTAGCAACAATTAGCATTTCCATCTGTAATTTTTAAAATACTTTCTCACGTAAGCCATTGAGATTTCTAGTGGTCTCTCACCCCAAATCTAGCCATGCCTGACTCTACAGGTAGTCCTCAATGTATGACCCCCAATTGAGACCCAAAATTTCTATGGCTAAGTGAGACAGTTGTTAAGTGAGTTTTGCCCCATGTTACGACCTTTCTTGCCACCATTGTTAAGCGAACCACTGCAGTTATTCAGTTAGGAACACGGTTGCTAAATGAATCTGGCTTCTCCATTGACTTGGCTTGCCAGAAGGTCCTGGGGGACACTGTAACTGTCATAAATATGAGTCAGTTGCCAAGAATCCAAATTTGGATTGTGGGACCATAGGGATGCTTGCAATGGTTGTGTGAAAAATAGTCATGTCGCTTTTTTTGAGAGCACTACAACTGTGAACAATCACTGAAGGAACAGTTGTAAGTCGAGAACTACCCAAAATTTGTTTTTTTCAAGGTTCTCCAGAGCCAACTAGGTGCTGCCCATGGACAAGGTCACAGGAATTCTCATTTCCTTTAAACTGCCCTCTACTTTTCTGCCAAAAGTTTTAAAAACCGAGTTGTTTTTACCACATTTCTAAACTTCAGCACAAGTTTCTTAGTCTTCGTAAGACCACACCTAGAATAATGCATCAGGTGTTGTCACCACACTATAAAAAAGATGTTGAGACTCCAGAAAAAGTGCAGAGAAGAGCAATCAGGATGATTAGTGGACTGGAGGCCAAAACATACGATGAACAGTTGCAGGAACTGGGCATGCTAGTCTAGTGAAGAGAAGGACCAGGGGAGACATGATAGCAATTGTGTAATATTTGAGGGGCTGCCATAGAGAGGAAGAGGTCAAACTATTTTCCAAAGTACCCAAAGGCCAGACATGGAATGATAGATGGAAACTGATCAAGGGGAGATTCAACCTAGAAATAAGGAGAAATTTTCTGACAGTGAGATCAATCAGCCAATGGAAGAGAATTTGTGGGAGCTTCATCACTAGAGGCTTTCAAGAAGAGATGGGATTGCCATCTATCAGAAGAGGTGTAGGGTCTCCTGCTTGGGTGGGTGGGTGGGTGGACTAGATGACCCACAAGAACCCTTCCAACTCTGTTAATCTGTATCTGTACAAGATCAGACATTTGTTCCTGGGGAGGAAAAGCTAGGGCAAATCTATACAGCAGACTAAAAGCAGAGACATCACCTTGCCAACAAAAGTGTGTGTAGTCAAGGCTATGGTTTTCCCAGTTGCAATGGATGGGTGTGAAGGTTGGACCATAAGGAAGGCTGAGCTCCAAAGAATGGAGGCCTTTGAACTCTGTTGCTGGAGAAGACTCCTGCGAGTCCCTTGGATCCAACCGGTCAGGTCCTAGAGGAGATCAACCCTGGAGTGCTCTTTAGAAGGCCAGATCCTGAAGAAGAAACTCAAGTACTTTGGCCACCTAAGGAGAAGGTTATCTGAGATTATACAAACACCCTGGAGAAGGGCCTCATGCTGGGAACCATGAGGGCAAAAGAAGAAGGGGACAACAGAGAATGAGGTGGCTGGATGGAGTCACCAAAGCAGTCGGCATGGACTCCAGAGATGGTAGAGGACAGGAAGTCTTGGAGGAACATTGTCCATGGGGTCGTAATGGGTCAGACAGCAACAAGTCACAGGAATTCCCAGCTACTTCAAACTCCCCCGCTAGTTTCTGCCAAAGTTTTAAAAACCGAGTTGTTTTCACAACACTTGTAATCTCAACATGAAGCTTCTCTTTGGGGCAATGCAGGGTGGTTGAATTGAGGGGCCAGCTGGGGACCCTCCTCTCTTGCATTTCAGCCTTGCCCTAATAGCCGAGACGGACTTTGGAACAGACTTTTTAACCAGAATGTGGCAGCGGGCGGCTGAGAAAGCAGCCCAGGAAACGCTAACAAGAGCCTGGCGGAGTGTCCTAATTGGATAAGTATACCACTGCAGGGAACGGTGGTCAGGCTGCTACTCTCCAGCCAACCTAACTCCTGGAATCCACTTTATTTGCAGTAATGCGGAAAAGAATGGGTCATCAGACTATTACTCTAGCTCAAAAACGGTTAACTGCTCAATGATAATGATGCATTTAGTTACGTTTGATGGATAACCAGTGATCTTATTTTTAATTGTAAAAACTGATGCATAAAAGTTTGTAACCAAACAACATGCTTGACGAAATTGAGGAAAGTTTTTTATATGTGCTGTTTGTTTTTGTTGGTTTTTAAAAATAAAATATCTTTTTTTAAAAAAAAATGGTTCACTGTAAGAGGGGGGACTTTGGAGTCCTAGAGCAGTGTTTGTCAACCTTGGCCAACTTGAAGTCCGGTGGACTTCAACTCCCAGAATCCCCCAGCCAGCATAGCTATGCTGGCTGGGGGATTCTGGGAGTTGAAGTCCACCGGACTTCAAGCTGGCCAAGGTTGACAAACACTGTCCTAGAGGACGATCACTTAAACATGAACAGCCAAAAAGCTAATGCAATCCTTGGTTGTATAAACAAGTCTAAAGGAAAGAAGAATTAGGGGCGACATGATAGCAGTATTCCAATATTTGAGGGGCTGCCACAAAGAAGAGGGAGTCAAATTATTCTCCAAAGCACCGGAGGGCAGGACAAGAAACAATGGCTGGGAATTGATCAAAGAGAGAATTAAACCTGGAATTAAAGAGAAACTTCTTAACGGTGAGGACAATTAACCAGTGGTATAGCTGTGCCTTCAGAAATCATGGGTGCTTCATCACTGGAGGTTTTTAACAAAAGACTAGACAGTCACTTGTCTGAAATGGTCTAGGGTCTCCTACTTGAGCAGGGGGCTGGACTAGAAGACCCCCAAGGTCCCTTCCAGCTCTATGCTACGCTACACTATGCTATTTTGTGGTCTATTCTGTCCTATCCTATCCTACCCTAATTCTATTCTAAAAATGGATTACATTACTTACAAGCACAATTGAGTCCAAAATTCATCAAAGAGAGAAGCAACCTGGAATTAAAGAGAACTTCTTAATAGAGAGGACAATTAACTTGAGCCGAGGTGGCGCAGTGGTTAAATGCAGCACTGCAGGCTACTTCAGCTGACTGCAGTTCTGCAGTTCGGCGGTTCAAATCTCACCGGCTCAGGGTTGACTCAGCCTTCCATCCTTCCGAGGTGGGTAAAATGAGAACCCGGATTGTTGTTGGGGGCAATATGCTGACTCTGTAAACCGCTTAGAGAGGGCTGAAAGCCCTATGAAGCGGTATATAAGTCTAACTGCTATTGCTATTGCTATTAACTTGTGGAATGGCTTGCCTTCAGAAATCGTGGGCACTCCATCACTGGAAGTTTTTAAGAAGAGATTGGGCAGTCACTTATCTGAGATTATTCAATCTCTCCTGGACTAATATAATAAATATAATATATATAATATATATAATATAATATAATAAATATATAATATAATATAATATAATATAATATAATATAATATAATATAATATAATACAATACAATATAATAAATATAATATAATATAATACAATACAATACAATACATACAATATAATATAATATAGACTTCCCCTGGACTAATAGACCTCCAAGGTCCCTTCCAGCTCTATTCTATTCTTCTTCTAATAGAGGCATAGAATCAAAATCAAAATCAGGTGAAATATTAGTACCGCTTTATAAAGCCTTAGAAAGGCCACACCTGGAATCCTGCATCCAGTTTTGGCCACCACATTACCCAAAAAGATGTTGAGATTTTGGGAAAAGTGCAAAGAAGAGCAACTAAGATGAGTAAAGGTCTGGAGACTAAAACATATGAATAGTTGCAGGGTTTGGGTTTGGCTAGTCTAAAGAAAAGAAGGAGTAGGAGGGACATGATAGCAGTATCCCAGTATTTGAGAGGTTGCCATGAAGAGGAGAAAGTTAACTTATTTTCCAAAGTACCAGAGAGCAGGAAAAGAAACAATGGATCGAAACTAATCAGAAAGAGAAAGATCTTGGAATTAAGGAGAAATTTCCTAACAGTGAGAACAATTAACCAATGAAACAGCTTGCCATCAGAAACTGTGGGTGCTCCATCACTGGAGGTTTTTAAGAAGAGACTGGACAGTCACTTGTCTGAAATAGTATAGGATCTCCTGATTGAGCAGGGGGCTGGACTAGAAGACCTCCAAGGTCCCTTCCAGCTCTATTCTGATTGAAATATTGGAAGAGTCATAGCATCATAAAGAGGCGGCCAGCTGCACTGCAGCATGTTGAGATGGTTTTGGCCACCTCACAGTGCACACACGATCCAGCAGGAATGCTGCCACGAGCATCTTTGAGTCAATTTGGTATAGTAGTGAAGGTCGCAGAGGAGAAACCAGGAGATGATGGACCAGTTGCTAAGTGTCCAAATTTGGATCATGTGACCAAATGGGATGCTGCAATAGCTGTAAGTGTGAAAAACGGTCATAGGTTCACCTTTTTCAGTGACGTTGTAACTTTGAACAGTCACGAAATGAACTGTTGTTACCTGCATTGTAACTGAATTCTTTAAACATCCTTCGTGGCTGCAGTTAACATGGGACTGACACCAACAGCAAAAATCTCTTGCAGTTATCAGATAATAAAACGGTTTTTTTTTGACTTTCCTTCTAATTGCTCACTCCTTTAGAAAAGTTAAGGATCCTTTGAAGAATTCAGTCCTGAGGGCATTCAGTAGGAAAACAAGTTCAAACAGTTGAAATGTATTTGCATAGAGAGGGACTGTGGGTTTAGAAGGGCACTTAAAGTTGTGGTGGTAGAAAAGGGCCTTCAGATTTAATTTGTAAATTATAAAGATCTGCCGAGCTTTGATAATTCAGCTCCACAAATGGAAAATCCAAAATCTTGAGCTACAGGTATGCATTTTTCAACATGGTTACCCGAAGACAAAGAGACCACTAATAAAACCCCAAACTTAACAGGGAAAGAATTGCAATCTATGCAGTTGACAATATCCAGACATAACATTTCTGGGGTCGTTTGAATATCATGACCCAGTGCTGCTTCTCAAAACTTTTTTTTTTAATATATCCATTTTAGGAGCATGGGAATTCACCCTTTGGGGTAAATGAACTGACAATTATGGTTGCGTTTGGGTCTGCTTTCCCATCTTCTTCATTTTTTTTCTGAATAATATTTAGTTTATTCGAGAAAAGTTAAAATACAACTTACCAAAGTATTAAAAAAACAAAAAAGAGAAAAGCACAAGACATTAAAGTGTATTTAAAAAAGATTAACACATATACACATAACACCCTCCCTAGTTGAATGCTGATTAGTATAATACAACAATGTTAATCTCCCAACCCTCACAAAACAGGCCAAAGAATTTTAAACTACTCAACTACTAAATCCAAATTTAAGTATTATTTTAGAGACCCATAGCAGTTTCCCTGATCAAGAACGTTAATTTAATTCGATTCTAAGCAATGTGCTTGTCTGTGCATAAATCCAACTCTGTGAGATTCTTATCTTTAGAAATCAATGGTTGCGTGTCCTATCTCATACTTTTCTTGGGGTTTCTTATGTGAGAATCACACACCACCACTCGACAATGTAAACAATGAACCTACAGTCCCCATATTGAAGATCTATTTGCGAGTCCGTTTTTTAAAACATTACAATCCATGTTGGGACTTGCAGTGCTGTTTGTAGAAGACAAGGAACCAATTTTCAGCCAGTCATTCATTTGCACAAGCCTGCTGGCTGTTGAGGCATGCAGGGGGCTCTGAGTGGGGGGAGGTGAGTGGGGGGATTTTCATGATCCACTCTTGGAGAATCCGTGTGCAAAGCTACAAAAGGCGGATTCAAATATCTCTCTAAGCTACAAACAAAAAAGCCACATGTTGCTTGAACGCAGCATGTAGCATTTAATCAAACCATTTCAACCAGAGCAAAATTTCCAGTGGATTCAAAGATAATGTCCTGCTTCTTTTCTACTGTTTTTAAAACCATGCAGCAAACTAACCACAAAAGTCTAGCTAGTTTACACACAACTTTACTTATTATGTTTGATTTCTTTATCTGACTGCTGGGGGCTGCCCAGAGTTGCTGTGAATTGTGGGTGGCATACACTTTTAATAAGGATAATTTTAGTGTTTATGAGAAATGCATGGAGGTGTCCCATATGAAGCTGGAATCATAAGAAAGAAAGGGCAACAGATTATTTTTCTAAATATCTGATCTCTTGTCGTTCTTCTCTGTCACAACCATGCCAAGAACCCTGAAAATTCTCATCACCGCCTCGCTTACTCTGGAGAACAGGAAGAGGCTGCTCACCCCCCCTGGCGATTTGGCTGACGAATGAAATAAAATCCCAAAACACACAGCTTGTGGCTGGCGTTAAGGCCATTTGACAGCCAGACATTGAAGATGGCTGAAAAGAATTAAGATTCTGATTCCAAATTACAACACAGATTCCTAATGATGATTAAGATCTTAATCTCCAGATTAAGATTCAGAATAAAATTCTGATTCCAAATTATGATACAGATCCGAATGATGATTAAGATTCGGAATTAAAATTCTGATTCCAAATTACAACACAGATTCAGAATTAAGATTAATATTTGGAATCAAATACTGATTCCGAATATGATACAGATTCTGAATGAAAATTAAGATCTGGAATCGAGATGCTGATTCCAAATTAAGATACAGATTCAGAATGAAGATTCGGAATTAAGATTCTGATTCGGAAATTGAGATTCAAAACCCCAAGAAGGAAAAAATAACACACTGCATGAATTCGAACGGATCCAGGAAAGACCACGCAATGAAAAACCTTCGCCAAGCCGCTAAAGCAGCTTCTGGAGCATCCGAGGCGAGGCGGAGAGTTCAAAAGCCGCCTTTCCACAGAAGGTCCCACAACCGGGCAAGGAAACCCGCCGGGAGAGCCGGGGCAAAAGCCAGCAGCGAGGCCGGATCCCTCCAAAGCCACCCGGCGACCGAGAGCCCGGGCAAGGGTGCTTCCCATCCCCGCAAGAGAGCAGGCGGACCCGGCCCAGCGCCGCCTCGCCTTGACGCCCTTCCAGCCCTGCGCTTGCTTTCTTCCCAGAAGCGCCCGATCCACCGGCCGTGGTGGATCCCGTGCAGCGGCTCCCGGACAAGCCCCGCGGCCAGAGCGCCCCCCCCCGCGTCATTGCCCGGCGCCTCCTCTTCCTCCCCCCCAACCCACCCGGGAGGGGACCGCTTCGGAAGGGCCTCCCTCCCCGCGGGAAGCGGCCGGCGTTCCCCTCACCCCCCCCCATCCCCCAAAGCCCCGCCGCCCACTCCCACGCTCCCTCCCTCCCGCCGCGCCTCCTCCGCCCCTTCCCCGCGGGCGTCTTTGCGGGCGGGGAAAAAGTTCAGCCTGAACTTTCCCGCACTTTCAACGCTCCGCCGACCCCTTCCTCGCCAGCTAGGAGCCGCGGGGGCGCTGGGGCGCCTCTCCCCGGGCTCTCCCTCATCCCCCGCCGCCCCTTCCAAGAGCTCTCCCCTTCCTTCCCCGCCCCAGACGGCCCCTCAGCCCCGCCGGCCTCGCTCTTCCTCCTCCTGCGTCCCCCGCGGGGCTCACCTGGGTCCCTGCGAATCCGGTCCCGAGGCGGGTGCAGCTCCTGGAGCCCCCGCGTGGGTCGGCCGACGGGAGCGGCCGGGGGCCTGCGGCGGGTGGGCGCGGGCGGAGCGGGCTTGCTGGGAGTCTCCTCCCCCTGGAAGCGGCCGGGGTGGAGGGCGGGGGTCGCCGTGGCTTCGGGGGCTGGCTGGGCCCGCCCGAGGGGCAGGTAGAGAGAGCGAGAGAGAGGCGGTGGGTGCTGCTTGCTCCCTTCTACTAGCCTGGCGATCGCTCCCGATTCCTGGAGCCGGACCCATCATCCGCAGCCGAGCCGGGAAAGTTGCCCTGAAGTTTCCAAGCGGGACGTAGGGAGCTCTGAGGCGGCAACTCTCGCCCGACATCCTGGGCTTGTTTGTTTACTTTGGTGTGTTTTTATGAATGAAGCCCAGTTCATTGACTACAGGTAGTACTGTAGTGCCCGGGTACACTTAGTGACCGAACTCGACTTAGTGACCGAAGTTCACTAAGTTTCAACAGCCCCGAAAAAGGGGACTTATGATGGTTTTTCACACTTATGACCCTTGCAACATTCCCCAGCGCAGGGTCACATGGTTTACATTTGGATGCCTGACAACAGACTCACATTTATGACGGTGGCAGTGCCCCTGGGTCCTGCAACCCCCCTTTTGCGACTTTCTGATGAGCAACGTCAATGGGGAAAGCCAGCTCCACTTAACAGATGTTTTATTAACAACTTCAGTGATTCATTTAACAATTGTGGCAAGAAGAGTGGTAAAAAAGGGGCAAGACTAATTTAACCACTGTCTCACTTAGCAACAGAAATTTTGGACTCAATTGTGCTTGTAAGTAATGTAATCCCTTTTAGAATAGAATTAGGGTAGGGTAGGGTAGGATAGGATAGAATAGAATAGATCACAAAATAGTGTAGGGTACCATAGGGTAGCGTAGCATAGAGCTGGAAGGGACCTTGGAGGTCTTCTAGTCCGGCCCTCTGCTCAAGTAGGAGACCCTAGACCAAGGGTCGTCAACCTTTATATACCTACCGCCCACTTTTGTATCTCTGTTAGTAGTAAAATTTTCTAACCGCCCACCGGTTCCACAGTAATGGTGATTATAAAGTAGGGAAGTAATTTTACTTTATAAATTTATAAAGCAGAGTTACAGCAAACCCCTATCGCCCACCATGAAAGCTGGAATGCCCACTAGTGGGCGGTAAGGACCAGGTTGACTACCACTGCCCTAGACTATTTCAGACAAGTGTCTAGTCTTTTGTTAAAAACCTCCAGTGATGAAGCACCCATGATTTCTGAAGCATAGCTGTTCCACTGGTTAATTGTCCTCACTATTTCTCTTTAATTCCAGGTTGCTTCTCTCCTTGATTAGTTTCCAACCATTGTTTCTTGTCCTGCCTTCTAGGGCTTTGGAGAATAAATTGACTCCTCCTCTTTGTAGCAGCCCCTACAAATACTGGAATACTGCTATCACCCCAAATTCTTCTTTTCTTTAGACTAACCAACCAGAATCCTGCAGCGGTTCTTCATATGTTTTAGGTCTTCTGGCCTTTGATCATCTTAATTGCTCTTCTTTGAACTTTTTCCAAAGTCTCAACATCTTTTTTGTAGTGTGATGACCAAACTTGGTGGCAGTATTCCAGGTGTGGCCTTACTAGGGTTTTGTAAAGCGGTTTATTTAGAGGTATTTATATACAATCGTTCTTTTAGCAATGGTTTGAAGTGATGAAAGCATTGGAGAAAAGTGCCTTTCAACCTGTCCTCAGAGTTATGACCATTGGCACTCCCCCCATAGTGATGTGATGGTCCTCACATGATCATTTGTGACCACCTCAGCTGGCTTCTGAGAAGCTAATTCATCCATATATATCCTTAAATGTATACTTGATTAAAGCAGAATAAAGACTCACAATTAATCATGAAATTTCTTCCATGGGCGTAACCATATGATCTTGTGGGCCAAGAACTAGATCTAAATGGTCTTAGACAATTTGTGTCTCATTGTGTTGTGCCTTTAGGTTAAACAATCATCTTGCTTTCTTTGTCTGGCCAAGCACTAAAATAAATAATAAAATAACAGTGATGTTTTTGATCTGGATTTAAATTTTAGCTGCCAAGCAAACTCAGCCATGTCTATGGGCACACAATGTATTTAACTGAGCGGCTGAATGAGTGTGCAAACACAGCCAGACACTCAGTGAAGAAATTTACCTACCTAGTTGCTAGCAGATGGTTCTTGCTAATTTGCCTCTGAGTGGTGTTGCTGGACACCACACGGTGACTTTGCACCCTTCCAAAAAAGGTTTTACAGTCTCCTTTAGCAAGACTGGATTTTAATTTTAATATTTTAATAATATTTAATAATATTTTAATCATATTTTACTAATATTTTAATAATCTTTTACTATTTTAACTGATATTTTAATGATATTTTAATGATATTTTAATGATGTTTAATGATATTTTAATGATATCTTAATAATATTTAATTGTAATTTTAAAAAAACATTTATTGTTTAGTTTAGTTTTGTTATGTTTTTGTTTGTTTTTGTTTTGTTTTGTTTTTGTTGTTAATTGTGAAGACATGTCCGACCTCTCACAGCCCCATGGACAACATTCCTCCAGGCTTCCTGTCCTCTACCATCCTCTGGAGACCATTTAAGGTCATACAGGGGTGGTTTCTCGCCCCGTTCAACCGGATCGGTTGGACGACGGCTGGCGGTGTCCTCACGCAGCGGCCGCAGCGCGGCATGCATACTAGCGTCTGCGCGATGCTCCAGCTGCTCTGGAGGATCGCGCAGGCGTCTGCGCATGCGTGGGAACAGCGCCGAAATTCGAAAAAAACCGGGTAAGGAGCGGGCACGGTGTGCGGGCGCACTGCGGGGCGCGGGGGGGGGCTTTTGCCGTTCCGGAAGTTACTTACTTCCGGGTTCGGCGACCAACCGGATCGCAGGGACCGGTGCGAACCGGTCGAAACCCAGCCCTGGGTCATACCTACTGCTTCGGTAACTCCATCCAGCCACCTCCTTCTCTGTGTCCCTTTCTTCTTTTGCCCTCCATCATTCCCAACCTTAGGCTTCCTTCTCATCAGGTGGCCAAAGTCTTTGAGTTTCCTCTCAGGATGCGGCCTTCTAAAGAGCAGTCAGGGTGATCTCCTCCAGGATTGGCCGGTTGGATGGCCTTGCAGTCCAAGGGACTCGCAGGAGTCTTCTCCAGCACCAGAGTCCAAAGGATTCCATTCTTTGCCACTCAGCCTTTCTTATGGTCCAACTTTCACAGCCATCCATTGTAACTAGGAAAACCGGTGACTATACGTACTTTTGTGTCAGGGTGATGTCTCTGCTTTTTAGTAAACTGTCTAGATTTTCATAGCTTTAGTTTAGTTTAATTTTTACATAGCCATCCATCTTAAAACAAACTCTAGGCAGCTCCCAACAAGAATTAAAGTATCAGGACTTCCTGGGTGGGACTTACTGATGGTAGCAGCTAAACACAGCTGCTCCCGTATTACCAGTGGCGTTATCTGTTAAGATGATCATCCATCAGACATCTGACAGACACCTTCCTCTTCGGGAAAAGAAGGGAAAGGAGAGAAGTTTTGTCAAGCAAATGCCTTTCTGATCTTTGCAGCTTGTGTGTCTGTGAAGAGAAGGGGGGCAGCTGAAGGCAGAACTGCTCCGCGTTGGAAATCTCCGGCTGCCTGGCAGCCCCCAAGTAAGATTCCCTCCCACTCAGTTCAAAGATTGATTTATCTGATTCCAAAACAAGCAGAATTTGTATGCAAGATCATTAATGTCTATTTAAATCCAGCTTCTTTGCTACAACATCCTCTTCCGTTACTTTACCTACTTAAAGAAGTGTCTAAAATGGCAACGAGCCAGTTGAATTGCTGACTAATAAGGGAGGAACCGTCGGCTAGCAGTATTTTATTATTAGTTTCACTTCTCTGAAGAGTTTACAAGACTTTCCTCTTATCAACTTTGCTAATATATATTCTGATATAGAGAAGTCCAAAATGCCACTGAATATGTCGAGCTGCTTTGTTACAATGCCCTTTTCTGAAACCTTTGAAAAATCCTTAAGAACAAACAAAGGGGTGACTTAATACTTTTTTTTCTCGTAAGCTGCACAGCGGGCCAGTAGAGTTTGATTAATTGCTTGAAGATAAGACATAATGGCATCAAAATTAAATCCTGGACCGAAACTTCCTCCTAGGAGCACATCCCCCATACCTGGCACAAAGTTGCAGCTTCCACCCTCTATGCCCCCTACTGGAGATTTGCTAACGAAAGAACTTTTTTTGGAAACTTTTAGAGAATTTAGAGAGCAGAATTTAGAAACTTTCAGAGAACTCAGAGAGGGAGATAAAGAACAAGATGAAAGAGTTTAAGGCGGACTTATATGATAAGCTTGATACTAGGATTGCCAAAATAAATGATGATATGCTGGGACTTGTAACTGTATTGACAGAACATGTTTCTGGAATGGAAGATAATCTAGAGGTTCTTAATGAAGCTAACACCAATTTGACATCCAAAACTGAAGTGGTGCAACAAAAAGTTGAAAACGCAGAAAAACAAATTATTATGATACAGTACAGACAGATGGAGCTTGCATTAAGAGTCAGGGGGCTGCGCGAAGACAAACAGGAGAACTTGAAACAGATTTTTTTCAGAGGCTTTTGACCGTCTGGTGGGAAGACTGGGGTCCAACTTTGACTGGCAGATCGATAAAATTTATCACGTTAATTCTTGGGTGGCAAAACTCCCCTGAGATGTAGTTATATACTTCGCCACAAGAGAGTTCAGAAACATGATACTACAAGAGTCCTATAACACCAGGCTTCAAATTGGCGGACAGGATTTGATTGTCTTGAAAGAAATACCACCTCAAATGCTAAGAGCCAGGACCACCTCAAATGCTAAGAGCCAGGAGAGATTATGCTTTTCTAGTGGAAGAACTCAGAAACCGTGAGATACAGTATAGATGGGATGTGCCATTTGGTATTATAATTACATTTGACAAGCAAAGATATTGTCTCAACTCTGTATGGAAAGCTCGAGATTTCTATCACAATATTCTGAAGGCGGGACACCCTGTACCATCGGGATCCGGAGAAAGACCACAAGAAGGACAGGATAGACAGCAAACTACACAACTACCAGACAAGATGCACCACCTTCCCTTCCTGGAAGGGCAAGCTGTCACGGAACAAAGACCTAGTCGTATGATTACCAGACGAATGGAAAAACAAGCCACAATGCAACAACCTCAACAATCACCAGCCATTGATCAAGGAGTCATAGCAACAAGCTCAGAAGCCATGGAGGAGCTAGGCCAAAGGTTAAACAGGCCATGCAGGAGGCTCTAAAAAAGCTTCAGGCAACCAGAGATGACAACTAAGATTTTGACATGGAATGTCAATGGACTGAATTCTCCACAGAAGAGAAAGAAAATATTCCACTATCTTAAACAGTTCAAGAATGATATAATTTGTCTGCAAGAAACTCATATCAAATCAACTGATCAAAATATTTGATTAACCCAAAACTTGGTCAACATTTTGTGACCTCTGCTACGGAAAAGAAAAATGGTATAGTTGTATACTTAAGAAAGACATTAAGGCTGAACTAATTGAAGCAGATCCCTTTGGAAGATATATCGCGCTAGACCTAATCTTAGAAGGGAAAAAGACATTACTTTTGGGAATTTATGCTCCTAATCAACAGCAAGACGGATTCTATAGAAATCTTCATGCTAAATTACTACAGTGGGACTATAAGTCTTGTATACTATTGAGTGACTGGAACGGCGTGATTGACACTAAAAGAGATAAGAAGACCTCTCGCCCAAATATTAAAATGCGAGCTAAGTTACCCAAACCTTTTTTTGACATGATGGACGCCTTTGAATTGAGAGATATTTGGCGAGAAAGAAATGCAGAGGAATATGATTTCACCTTCTTTTCCGATAGACATCAATCCTTTTCCAGGACTGACTTTATATTAATCACTAATGATTTACTTTCTAGGGTGAAGAAGACAAAGATTGCGGCGAGGGTCCTTTCGGATCATAACCCAGTTTGGATGGAATTGGGAAGGACAGTGCAGGCAAGAAGGTTTTGGAGGCTGAATGAAAACTTACTCAGATATGAAAAGTACATTAATGATTGTAAAAAATTGTTATCTGAATACTTTGTTTTGAATATGAATAAGGGTGCACCTATGGAATTTGTATGGGATGCAAGCAAAGCGTATATGAGATGAGTACTGATGAATATAAACAAAATGCATAGACATAAACAAGGGCTAAAATGAAAAGAATTGGAAGAGAAAATTAAAGGGAAAGAGTTGGAGTTAACATTGAATCCAGGCAATACAAAGGTTAAGGAAGCAATTACCATATTAAAATCCCAATTTGATATGTTGATCTCTGACCAGGTAGCCACTAGTTTATTATATGCAAAACACAACACTTTTTGTAACGCAAATAAGCCGGGCAGATGGTTAGCTTATCAGATTAGGAAATAAAGGAAAATTCGAAATGTAACCAAATTGATTTATAGAGGGAAGGAGGTGTTTCAACAGGAGGAGATTCAAAAGGCATTTCAGGAATTTTTTACAGAATTGTATAAAGGGGATAAAATTAAGGGTTTAGATATAGACAAATACTTAGATAAAGAGAAAATACCCTAGTTAGAGAAGAGTACAGGCAAAAGTTGAACCAACCAATAACCTCAGGGGAAATCTTGCAGGTAATTAAGCAACTAAAGTTAGGGAAAGCGCCAGGCACAGATGGCTTGACAGCGGTTTACTATAAAATTTACAGTTAGAAATGGTAGAACCTCTTAGAGAACTATTTAATAAAATTCAAACGGAAGGTAAAGTGCCCCCATCTTGGAAGACAGCGTTTATATCTTTGACACCCAACCAAAAAATTATAGACCTATCTCATTACTTAATGTAGATTATAAATTTTTTACTAAAATACTAGCAAATAGGTTAATGGTGGTTATTTAACAATTGATACATACCGACCAAACAGGTTTTATACAGGGGAGACAGATGAAGAGTAATGTTAGACTAATTATCAATGCATTAGAATATTTGGGAAAGAACAACCAAATTCCTGCTGCGTTCATATTTCTGGATGCTGAGAAGGCCTTTGATCGAGTTAACTGGCAATTTCTGTTGAAAATATTGCAAAAATGCAGATAGGAGATAGCTTTTTACAGTCAATCAAAGCAATATACCAACAGCAAACAGCTCAAATCATCGTCAATGGAAGTTTAACAGACCCTTTCCAAATCGGAAAAGGTACAAGACAGGGCTGTCCTTTGTCCCCACTATTGTTCGTTATAACTTTGGAAGTATTGTTGAATAAAATACGGGGCTTGGATGGTCTAAAAGGGATCAAGATTAGGCAGCAAGAATACAGAGTCCGCGCTTTTGCGGATGATTTGGTCATAATATTGGAACAACCGCAGGAATCTAGTATGGTTTTAATGAATACGATTAATCAATATGGTCAAGTGTCTGGTTTTAAAATAAATTTAGGAAAAACCAAAATATTAGCTATAAATATGAATACTAAACAAAAGGAAGAACTAGGAGGGATGCTAGGATGTGAGGTAGTCAAAAAAGTCAAATATCTTGGGGTTAATATTTTAGCCTCAAACGGGAAATTATATAAGCACAATTATGAACCACTTTGGTGGTGTATACAGATAGAGATGAAAAAATGGGAGAAATTGAACTTATCCTTGCTGGGTAAGATAGCGGCAGTGAAAATGAACATCTTACCAAAATTTTATTCCTTTTTCAAATGCTACCTATACTTAAAAAAGATGCGAATCTTTTAGAATGGCAGAAGGGTATCAACAATTTGTATGGGCAGGAAAGAAGCCTAGGGTAAAGATGAAATAATGCAAGATGCACGCGAGAGAGGAGGCTTGAAATTACCTAACCTAAAATTATGATGCAGTGGCGCTATCCGCAATTAGTGATTGGACCCATTTAACCAACGATAGAATACTGAATATCGAGGGACACGATCTGGTATATGGTTGGCATGCTTACTTGTTATTCAACAAAAAACTGGATAAGAATTTTAAAAGTCATATCTTAAGAAATGCTTTACTGCGGGTTAGGAAAAAAATATCAATATAAACTAAATGACAATTACCCATGTGGGCAATTCCTAGACATGCAATTGAAAATATGAATATAGCACAAAAGCAGGATAGAACCACCTACAGACAACTTCTCACTTTGGAAAGCGGGGTTCTACAACTAAAATCTTTAGAGGTATTGAAAGAGGAGAAGGTAGTTCAAACATGGTTCCAGTATGGCCAATTACAGGCCAGGTGGAAATAGACCAAAAAACTGGTTTTATCCAAGTTGAGGATAATTTGTTTAAACAAATAAGAGATCAAGTTCAATGCATATAAAGAGGATATATAATGTATTAATACAGATGGATTCGGAAACAGAACTAGTTAAAGATTGTATGATAAAGTGGGCTCAAAATATTGAAGAACCAATAATGTTGGATACATGGGAAAGAATATGGGTAAGAAATGTGAAGTTCACACAAGCACAAAATCTGAGAGAAAATTTTATAAGATGTTTTATAGATGGCACTTAGATCCTAAAAAACTGGCTTTTATGTACCCGAATGTACAGCCTAAATGTTGGAGATGTGGTTCTCTCGATTCTACATATTTTCATATATAGTGGACTTGTCAAAAGGTTAAGGCATTTTGGATAAAAATGTGGTGGATTATGCAAAATATTTTAAAAAGAAGGATAAAGTTTACTCCTCAGTTATTTTTACTAGGTATATGTACTGACTTTACAGCGGTAGAGACCAACTTGGTTCTGCACCTAATAACGGCAGCAAGACTGTTGGTGGCGCAATACTGGAAGAAGGAAGACTTGCCTACAACTCAAGAGTGGACATTGAAAGTCACAAACCTGCTGAGATGGCTAAAATATCGGCATATCTTAAAGACCGCTCAAATGAGAGATACAAACGAGACTGGAAAAAATGGATTGACTATATACAAAACAAATACGGGACTAAGAAATTACAGATATCCTATGCTTAAGATTAGGAATAATCTAAACTGCTTAAAGTTAGTGCAACAGGAAGAAGCTGAGTTTAATGCAGAGATGTTATTAACTTCTTTTTTTTATTTCCTTTGTCTTAATATATTTTAGACTGTATTTGTTAAAACCTATACCGTGTACGGGCTCTGGGAAGTCGGGGGGAAGGGAGGGGGGGTGTTAGGGGGGAGGGGGGATATATAGTATGTGTTAGATTTTATAGTAACGTGATTGCACTTGTATACTGTTGCTCTTTAATTTCACTGTAAAAATAGGACAAGCTGAATATATTAATAGATAGTAGAAATACACCGAAGGGAGGAGTAGAGGGCTAGAAGAAAGAGGGGTAGAGAGGGTGGAAGAGAGGACGGGAGGGAGGGTGAGAAGGAAGGGAGGGAGTGTACTGGGAGAGAGGAGTGATAGAGGGGGAGGGGAAGTAGGGTAGAGGGGAATGTTGGAGGGAAGAAGGAAAGTTGGAGGGGGGCGAAAGAAAGGGTGTATGGAGGGTCGAAGTGGTACATTGGGTTTGTATTTTGGGGGGTATTGTTGACAAGAGGAATGGCTGTGTTTATTGTTTAATGTTATATGGCCCCGGTTATGCACAGTATATATGTGACTGTACGTAATGAAAATGGAAAATAAAATAAAAACACATCTTAAAAGAAAAGAATTAAAGTATCAGTAATAAAACAACATAAAAACTATATTAAAGCTATTAAAAGCAGAAGCATAAAAGCTGTGCTAATTTTTGACTCGTTGGAGTTTCCTTTTCTTGATTCTTTGTAAGGCCGGAAATGATCTGAAGCTTACTGAGATAGAGTACTCAAAAAGGAAACGGTTACTGTAAAACACACATGGGAGACTCAGGATGTATCTGAAGACTTTCTGACCAAGGTGCTTGATCTAACCCTCGCCAGATCAGGATTGACTCCAGATCCTCTCCGATACCAGATCCTGATAAATAAACGTCATTCCGTCTCTTTGGGGTGAGTGACTTGTACAATTAGTAATCCTAATCCAAGTATCAGTATAGATTCTAATATACAAAAAAGCTGAGAATAGCCACCAGGTCTTAGGGTGACCAATGGAATGCAATGGGAAATACAACGATCAGTTTAATGTTTCCTCATGTGCAAAGAGCAGTGGTGGGTTTTTCTCTCTCAATCTAGTCAACTTTAAGATGGGTGGACATCAACTCCCATTAGCAGCTCTCTTCTGCTCCATGGCTGGAGTCTTTCTCTTGACTTGGCTGAAGGTTGCTTACGGACATTAATTGTATTTTTTAACATACTTTTTTGAAAAGAAGATAAGAACAATACAAATATTAGAGAAGAAGCAGTGAAAATAAAAGCAAACAGCGAAGAAGTAAGAAAGAAAAGGAAAACAAGAGAAAAGGAAAGAAGGAAAGAAGAGGAAGGAAGGAGGCAGGGAGGAGACAGGGAGGCAGGAAGAAGAAAGGAAGCAGGAAAGAAGAAGGAAGGATAAGGAAGGAAGGAGGCAGGAAGGAAGGAAGAAGGAAAGGAAGGAGGCAGGAAGGAAGGAAGGAAGGAAAGGAAGAAGAAGAAGGAAGAAAGGAGAGGGAGGAAGGAGGCAGGCAGGAAGAAAATGAAAAGTTATAAAGAAGCTGCATCTATTTTTTTTTAGCAGAGTTAATAATGCATTTATAATTTACCATCTTCCTTGTAGAGATGAAAGGAGCCATGTAACAGCCGTTGATTGCCTGATATTGGTGCTGTGAATATAAATGACCTGTAAAAGTTAAATTTCCAAAGGTTAAAATTTGAGATACCATATGTTGTTCTGGCTCTTTGATATTAACGTCTCTTGTTGGCCTCAAAGACAAATGTTTGTATATTTGTTGTATGTTGCTACGGCCTTATCTGGGCTTGTGATGGTTATCTCCAACTTTGCAGTTCTCTGCCCTTGCAGTGCCCTGAGTTCAAGTGAGGGGTAACTAGCAGATCTTAAACTCCTTGACCCTGTGGGACATTATTGGATTAAAGTTCTCTATTACTCTTGGTTCCATTAAAGAGGACTTAAACTTGCCTCAGTCGTGGGTTGGGGAGAAGATGGAGACATTTTTAGGGGGAAAAATATTGCTAGAGTATTTCTTGCAGGACTACCAGATTCTGTGACAGCTTTGTTCCCTATAACATCCGTCTGATAAGCTTGCAAGATTAGTCTCTTGCCATATACATCTGAACTAAACTGTGATGTTTCTCCGTATGTGGGTATATGTATAATTTTGTATTTATTTATTTATTTAGACATGTTTATGAAGCGTATATTGAAGTGGGTGAACCTTTGAGAGTTGCATGCAATGAAATTTCATTTTAATATATGCCGATTAGTGTACATTCAAAGTGACAATAAAGTTATTATTCTATTGTTTTCTATTCTATTCTTTGTTCCAATATTCCATTCTATTCTATTTTCTAATATTCTATTCTATCCCACCCCACCCCATCCCATCCTATCCTATCCTATCCTGTCCCATTCCATTTCATTCTTCATTCCAATATTCTATTCTATTCTATTCTTTGTTCCAATATTCTATTCTATTCTATTTTCCAATATTCTATTCTATTCTTTGTGCCAGAATTAGCTGCAAGGGGCACAGGTCCTTGCAAATCAACAAAACGGCATTGTGTATTGGCGTCAATGCACTATGTATACTTCTAGTTAGTAGATTGCAAGCAATGATATCTTGCTTTACAAGTATTAAATCACCCAGGTTAGAAACCCTGAGTTGTGTAGCAGTGAGTTGTGACCACACAGGAGTTAAAACAAAGCTGTGGTGGTTTATTAAGCCTTAATGTCCTAAACCGGTTGGTATTTTCATTACTGTTAGCAAGAAATGGTGTGTCACACAGATTCAACTAAAATCGGTCCCTTTGTCTAATTTTTTCCTTGTTCCTAGAAAGCTTAGTGAGAAAGCTTGATTGAGCAAACCATCATAAGAAGAGGAGACCACGATCTAGAGATGCTCAACTGGTAGCAGGCATCTCTTGTGGAAGGGGACAACTTAGAATGAAAGAGGAACAAGCAGGAAAGTTCATGAGCAAACATGCGAAATAAATGGAAGCAAAATAGTTAAGTTGTTTCCTTGTGGAAACTAATAGGAAGGGAAAGGAAATAATAAATGGAAGTGAAAATGGCCGGATTAGCCCAGAGTTAGTTAATGCAGGCAGGAAAGTAAAGATATAGATTAAAATACTACATGTCTAAAAGAGCCAAATGTCAGAAAAAAAACCCAGGTCAACTGGATTGTTTTTATTAGTATAGCTCTGTGATAGCAAACCTATGGCATGCGTGCTATAGGTGCCATGCAGCGTCTTCTAGGATGGCACATGAGTTGCCACCCCAGGTCAGCTCCACTGCGCATGCCTCTTGCTGGCCAGCTGGTCTTTGGGTCTCTGCCATGCATGCACAGGGGGCGGGGTGCATACAAGGGGGCCCTATCTGGACCGGGAGGCACTTCAAATGATCACTCATGCCCTCGTCACCTCAAGGCTCGATTACTGCAACACACTCTACATGGGGCTGCCCTTGAAGAGTGTTCGGAGACTACAGTTGGTCCAGAATGCAGCTGCGCGAGCGATATCGGGTGTATCTCGGTACACCCATGTTACACCTATCCTCCGCGAGCTGCACTGGCTCCCCATTGGTCTCCGGATGCGCTACAAAGTGCTGGTGATTACTTTTAAAGCCCTACATGGCATTGGACCTGGATATCTGAGACACCGCCTCCTGCTACACACCTCCCAACGTCCAATAAGAACTCACAGGCTAGGCCTCCTCCAGGTGCCGTCGACCGGACAATGCCGGCTGGCGACCACTCGGGGAGAGCCTTCTCTGTAGCTGCTCCAGCCCTATGGAATGATCTACCCGTACAGATCCGGACCCTTCCCACTCTTGTGGACTTCCAAAAAGCCACCAAAACCTGGCTGTTTCGACAGGCCTGGGGTTGCTGATTTTTTAAATCAGGTCCAACCCCCAGTTAAGCCAAATGTATGTTGTGTGTTTTTTAAACTGTGTATGTTTCTTTCCCCTATGTGTTATTTTATTTTATTTCGTATTTGTAAGCCACCCGGAGTCCTCCGGGATTGGGCGGCATATAAGCTCATTAAATTGCGAATTGCGAATTGGGTTGCATGTGCATGCCTGGAGGCAGGGTGCATGCATGGGGGGAGGTTGCACATGCATGCACAGGGGCAGGGCATATGCAGGGGGATTGTGCATGCGTTTGTGGGGGTGCAGGGCATGTGCAGGGTCTCACGTGCGCCTGCATGGAGGTGTGCACATTGCATTTTGGGGGGTTCGGGCGTGGAATTTGTGCAAAAACTCCCAGTGTACGTGTAAACAACAAAGTGATGAATCATAGATCGTAAATCATAAGATACAATCCATTAATTATAAGATATAAACAGTATGTGATAAATCATAAGATACCGATAGGAGAAGATAGTAGGGAAGATGAGAAAATGAGAAAAGATGAGAAATAGGAGGATAATAGCAATACAGCCCTACAACATGGGTAAATATCGTTCAGCCTAAAGCAGTGCAGTGGGAATTAGGTATTTAGCAGAGTGATGGCACAGGGGAGAATATTATTTTTGTGTCTAGTTGTTTTGGCATGCAATGACCTATAGCAATGACTTGAGGGTAGAAGTTGAAACAGTTTATGTCCAGGGTGAGAAGGAGTCAAGCTATTCTCCAAAGCACCAGAGGGCAGGAGAAGAAACTGTCAGCACCTCTCCATTTAATAATTAGGAAAGAAAGACCATGAGACTCCATATGTGGAAAATCAAATGTACTTTTACTAATTAAAAATGGTTAAAGAGCGGTTGCATAGCGAAGTCTGGTTAATTAGGCGCAAAAGCAGTTGATATATAGAATAGCCCATTCCACTCCCCCTGGCATCATAGGCCTAGTCCAATCATAAGTCCTTCAAGTGTCAGGTGTGAGATAACTTCAAAAGGCATCACGAAGATGGAATGTCGGTGCCGTTAGTCCAGGCGGGAAACACCCACGCATGCGTAGTCTGACCATCCAGAGAACTCCAGAACATTCCTCCAGCACATCGAGTAACCCCACCCAAATACCATGCCCTCCCTCCCCGTTTCATGGCAGCTGAAGCAACAGCAAAGCAGAAGCTGACAGAAACAATGGTTGGAAACTAATCAAAGAGAGAAGCAACCTGGGAATAGAGAAATTTCTAACAGTGAGGACAATTAACCAGGGGAACATCTTCCCTCCAGAAGTTGTCAGCACTTCATCCATGGAGGTTTTAAAGAAGAAACTGGACAGTCGCTTGTCTGAGATTGTATAAGTTCTCCTGCTTGAACAGAGGGCTGGAGTAGAAGACCTCCAAGGTCTGTTCTGTTCTGTTCTGTTTTGCTCTGCTCTTATTCTATTCTATCTTGTCCTTTTTTCCCAAGAGGCAACTGGATTTTCTGGTTTTTCTTTGAAGACGTCTCGCTTCTCACCCAAGAAGGAAGGAGTATAAATCCTTCCCTTCCCTACCATCCAGTCCGAGCTGAAGAAGCTTCTTGGATGAGAAGCAAAACGTCTTCCAAGAAAAATGAGAAAGCCCAGTTGCCTCTTGAAAAAGAACCTTTAGGACAAGCATGAGTGAGGGACCGGGTTAGATAACAGAGAATCTCCATAGATATTCTATTGTTTGTCCTGTCTGTGTGGTTAGGAAATGACACATCATCTTAATCATACTTCTAAGGAAACTGCAACCAAGAATAAAGATAAACCGCGCAACAAAATAAAACGAAAGCGTTGAACCCAAAGAAAGAAGATACACTGCAGCAGTGTTTCTCAACCTTGGCAACTTGAAGATGTCCGGACTTCAACTCCCAGAATTCCCCAGCCAGCATTCGCTGGCTGGGGAATTCTGGGAGTTGAAGTCCAGACATCTTCAAGTTGCCAAGGTTGAGAAACACTGCACTGCAGGATAAGAAAACTTAGAATAAAGCCAGATCCATCAACTTGAGAGGGGATTAAAAACAGGAGTCTCTATGGGCCTCCAGGGACAGCTCTGGAACAGGGCCTGAAAAACTCCTGAGGCCCTGAGAAGCAAAACATCTTCAAGGCAAAACAAGGAAGTCCAGTTGCCTTTTGCAAAAAGCACCTTTGGGACAACCAGGACCTGGATGACCAAGAATCTCCACAGACATCCTGAGGCCCTCACTGCGTGCTGCGCTGGGGAAGATGGGAGTTGTATCAGTGGTGGGATTCAAAATTTTATACTAATGGTTCTGTGGGCGTGGCTTGGTGGGCATGGCAGGGGAAGGATACTGCAAAATCTCCATTCCCTCCCCACTCCAGGGGAAGGATACTGTCAAATCTCTATTCCCTCCCCACTCCAGGGGAAGGATACTGCAAAATCTCCATTCCCTCCCCACTCCAGGGGAAGGATACTGCAAAATCTCCATTCCCTCCCGATAAGCTGGGACTCAGGAGGCAGAGAATAGATGCGGGTAGGGCTAGTCAGAGGTGGTATTTACCAGTTCTTCGAACTACTCAAAATTTCTGCTACCAGTTCTCCAGAACTGGTCAGAACCAGCTGAATCCCACTTCTGAGTTGTATTCCAACACATCTGGAAAACATCGGATCCAGGAAGGCTCTCTGTTCAGGTTTTTCTGCAGCTCTCCTTATATTGAAATTAAATCTCTCTCTCTCTTAAGAGCCTTTGTTCTTTATGGGTTAAAAAACATAAACACCAAGGGAAATTTCATGGAATGATTCATCATCCAAAGGATGTGGTTACACTTTTTATAGAAGAGGAACTTTTATAGAATAGAAACGTGCTGCAATGATGGCTGTTTCCATAGAAACAGCTGAGTCTTTTTTAGATCAGAGGAGTGGTGCTTACTCTGTAGCAGGGCCATCTTAACAGCCTGGGGCCCTAGTATGGGGCCCCTACGACAACTACTCACAGGAATAAAAATGCAAATGGTCGATACAATTAAGCATATATTTATTTTATTGGCACTTCCAACAAAATCAGCGTTGAAACATTAAAAACATGCTGCACAGCAACAACTAGTCAACATGATAAAGATTTGAACAATACAGATATTAGTATGGGGCCCCTAAGCTCATGGGTCCCATGGGTAAGTGCCCATCAGGCCCATGCGTTAAGAAAACCTTGTTCTGTCGGTGTATTCTTTAAAACTTAAAAAAAAAACATCATAGGACAAAAAACCCCACAGCCATCAAACACAGAACGTCACAAAATGCATAGCACTTATCCAGGTATATGTTGGTGAGTAGAAATAAAAGAGAAAGTAAGCATAAGAATTAGTTCACATCATCCAGGTTTCTAATATTCATAAAATTGGGTCAGACACATGGCCAACCGTTTTTACAACTGTTATGACATACAACCATCGTGGGCAATAACAATAGCAATAGTACTTATATACCGCTTCACACAGTGGTGAGATTCAAATAATTTAACAACCAGTTCTCTGCCATAATGACCAGCTGGGTAGGCATAGCTCGGTGGTCATGTGACAATGTGGCCATGGCCAACTCACCCCGATGGGCGCTTGGCCTTAGCTGTTACAATGTAATAAGGGTTAACCGGAGAGGCAGTTTCTCTAAGCAGGGCAATAAAGATCAGGCTAGAAACAACACCAGAATATTTCTTTCCTGCCTTCCTTATAGGATTAGCCCTGTAAAGTGGGGAAAAAATAAAAAAAAGATTTCTTCCAACAACCGGTTCTCCGAACTACTTAGAAAGTTACGAACCGGTTCTCCTGAATAGGTGCGAACCGGCTGAATCCCATCACTGGCTTCACAGTGCTTTACATTCCTCTCTAAGTGGTTAACAGAGTCAGCCTATTGCCCCCAACAATCTGGGTCCTCATTTTACCGACCTCGGAAGGACAGAAGGCTGAGTCAACCTTGAGCCTGGTGAAATTTGAACTGGCAAATTGCAGGCAGCTGGCAGTCAGCAGAAGTAGTCTGCAGTACTGCACTCTAACCACTTCACCACCGTGGCAGTCTCCATTACAGTCATATGTTGAGAATTACTGGTGGATGCGCTATTGCATTGAATGCTTTTAGACAAATTAAAATCAGTTTATTAGGAATAAGGAAACCATCCACACGATGGATGGAAAATCTAGGAGTCGTTATCCCCAAATCATCAAGGTTAAACTGGCTGTTCTCTGGATTGGTTTAGGAGCTCCAGTTGGGATGGAGGATACCAATGTCTGAAATTGCAAGATTTTCAAATGAAGAAGAGCAAAAATTCTTTGTGTTACCATAAAAACAGGAAACCAGAAACTTCTCCTTTGGTGTGTGCAGCTGAATGAAATTTGGGGAAATCAAAAAAATATCCCTTTCTCCATCTGAATGTAAAATAAATTTTGAAATATCAACTTAAAATCATGCAAGAGGACCAACTGACCTTCCATAGCTATGGTCGTATTGGTTACCCCAACTGACCCCAACCTGCCTGAAGTGAAGTGTGTGGACTACAAATCACATCGTTGTCCTCCAGTAGAGGCCTGTGTGCTGTAGCTGTGACAGGTAGTCCTTGGCATAGGACTGCAATTCTGTTCGTTTAGCCCTTGTTTATATCTATGTGTTTTATTTATATTCATCAGCACTCCTCTCATATACGCTTTGCTTGCATTCCATACGAATTCCATAGGTGTACCCTTATTCATATTCAAAACAAAGTATTCAGATAACAATTTTTTACAATCATTAATATGCTTTTCATATCTAAATAAGTTTTCATTCAATCTCCAAGACCTTCTTGCCTGCACTACCCTTCCCAACTCCATCCAAACTGGGTTATGGTCCGAAAGGACCCTAGCCGCAATCTTTGTCTTCTTCACCCTAGAAAGCAAATCATTAGTGATTAGTATAAAATCAATCCTTGAAAGGGATTGATGTCTATCAGAGAAGAAAGTGAAATCATATTCCTCTGCATTTCTTTCTCGCCAAATATCTCTCAATTCAAAGTCGTCCATCATGTCAAAAAATGGTTTGGGTAGCTTTGCTCGCATCTTAGTATTTGGGCGAGAAGTCTTCTTATCTCTTTTAGTGTCTATCACACCATTCCAATCACCCAGTAGTATACAAGACCTATAGTCCCACTGTACTAATTTAGCATGAAGATTTCTATAGAATCCGTCTTGCTGTTGATTAGGAGCATAAAGCCCCAAAAGTAATGTCTTTTTCCCTTCTAAGATTAGATCTAACGTGATATATCTTCCAAAGGGATCTGCTTCAATTAATTCAGCTTTGATGTCTTTTCTTAAGTATACAACTATACCATTTTTCTTTTCCATAGCAGAAGCTACAAAATGTTGACCAAGTTTTGGGTTAATCAAATATTTTTGATCAGTTGATTTGATATGAGTTTCTTGCAAACAAATTATATCATTCTTAAACTGTTTAAGATAGTGAAACATCATTTTTTCAATGATGTCATAACTTCAAGTCACTAAAGTCTAGCATATTTCTATGGCTCTGTCACAGAATCCTCAAACTGATTGTAATGTTGTTACCTACTACTGTCCTAAAGGGAGTTGGGAGTTGGTGCCTTTTTAATACAATATAATAGCAGAGTTGGAAGGGACCTTGGAGGTCTTCTAGTCCAACCCCCTGCCTAGGCAGGAAACCCTATACCGTTTCAGAAAAATGGCTATCCAACATCTTCTTAAAGACTTCCAGTGTTGGAGCATTCACAACTTCGGGAGGCAAACTGTTCCACTGATTAATTGTTCTAACTGTCATGAAATTTCTCCTCAGTTCTAAGTTGCTTCTCTCCTTGATTAGTTTCCACCCATTGCTTCTTGTTCTACCCTCAGGTTCCTTGGAGAATAGCTTGACTCCATCTTCTTTGTGGCAGCTGCTGAGATATTGGGACACTGCTATCATGTCTCCCCTAGTCCTTCTTTCTATTAAACAAGACATACCCAGTTCCTGCAACCGTTCTTCATATGTTTTAGTCTCCAGTCCCCTAATCCTCTTTGTTGCTCTTCTCTGCACTCTTTCTAAAGTCTCCATATCTTTTCTACATCGTGGCGACCAAAACTGAATGCAGGATTCCAAATGTGGCCTTACCAAGGCATTATAAAGCGGTGTTAACACTTCACGGGATCTTGATTCTATCCCTCTATTAATGCAGCCTAGAACTGTGTTGATTTTTTTGGCAACTGCTGCACACGGCTGGCTCATATTTAAATGATTGTCCACTAGAACTCAAAGATCCCTCTCACAGTTACTACTATTGAGCAAGGTACCACCTATGCTGTACCTGTGCATTTGGTTTATCTTGCCTAAATGTAGAACCTTCCTCTTTTCACCATTGAATTTCATTTTATTAGATAGCAGCTCATTTTATTGTCAGCACCTCTCCATTTAATAATTAGGAAAGAAAGACCATGAGACTCCATACGTGGAAAATCAAATGTACTTTTACTAATTAAAAATGGTTAAAGAGCGGTTGCATAGCGAAGTCTGATTAATTAGGCACGAAAGCAGTTGATATATAGAATAGCCCATTCCACACCCCCTGGCATCAGAGGCCTAGTCCAATCATAAGTCCTTCAAGTGTCAGGTGTGAGATAACTTCAAAAGGCATCACGAAGATGGAATGTCAGTGCCGTTAGTCCAGGCGGGAAACACCCATGCATGCGTAGTCTGACCATCCAGTGAACTCCAGAACATTCCTCCAGCACATCGAGTAACCCCACCCAAATACCATGCCCTCCCTCCCCGTTTCATGGCAGCTGAAGCAACAGCAAAGCAGAAGCTGACAGTGCCCAATGTTCAAGTTTGTCAAGATCCTTCTGTATCTTAAGCCTGTCTTCTGCAGTGTTGGCTATTCCTGCCAGCTTAGCGTCATCTGCAAATTTTTATTTTCTCTCTCCCGTTACACTATATTCCCTTCTTTTTCCCTCCCTCTCTTTTTACTTTCCCATGTTTTTTTCTTTGTATTTTATACTTTGATAAACTAATAAAATGTTAAACCACAAGATTCCTCAAACTGATAAAGAGAGAGGACGAGGCATCCAAGAATCAAAACTTCCTGTGAGGCAGCATCAGTCCTGTCGAATCAGAACGTCAGTAAGCATTATTTATAATTCTTGTAAACATAATTCTCTTTATTGTTATAAATAATGGATCAATAAGCAGAATGCAGGCAATGCTTGACTTAAAACCAGTGGTGGGTTCTTACCGGTTCGGACTGGTTCAGCGACCCAGGCCTGCCACACCCCTGAACCAGCCATCTTGTTTTTGGCTTCTGCACATGCGCAGAGCAATTTTTGTTGTACTGCACATGCGCACACAGCACGCCTCAAGCACATGTGTGCGCAGCGCGTCCCTGAGCAAACAGGCAGTAGCGGCTGCCAGAACCCACCACTGCTTAAAACCATTCATTTAGCAATCATTCAAAACCAAACACTGGGCACAACTCGTTTTGACAGCTGCCTTGTTTAGCAATTGAAATTGTGATCCCTGTTTGATACTGTGTTCCCCTGAAAATAGGACAGGTTCTTATTTCTTTCGACCCCTGAAATAAGCACTTGGCCTTATTTTTGGGGAGGTCTTATTATTTTTGAAGTGTAGGAGACGGTGAGCAAGCGTGGTCACCTCATGGCTGCTGCTGTGTTGCAATATTTTTGGGGAGAGCTTATTTTTGGGGAGGGCTTATTTTAGCGCATGCGCTCAAGAGCCCGATTAGGCTTATTATCCGGGGAGGTTTTAATTTTGGGAAAACAGGGTAATAAGCCAAGGATTGTATGTCTATAGAGATTGTCAGTCATCCAGGTCATAACTGTCCCAAAAGTGCTTTTTTTTCAAGAGACAATTGGCCTTTATTATTTTTCCTTTAAAGACATTTTTCTTCTTGTCCAAGAAGCTTCTTCATCCCCACCATCCAGCCAGAGCTGAAGAAGCTTCTTGGATGAGAAATGAAACATCTTCAAAGAAAAAGCATCTTTGGGATTAACTATGTGGTTTAACTCTTTAAAGTTGGTCTAGAAAGCTTGTTCAAAATGTATGGAGCTTTGATGGCATGGTTGAGGACGCCATCTTGACTTTTTTGACCTGCCCTACAGATGCACTTGGGCTAAACATTATTTCCCCAGTGATTCACTCGCTGAATTTAAATCTCAATTTGCAGGGCCAGCATGTTACGTGAACAAAAGCACTTTGTGGTTTGCTAATCTGAGTTTATGATTAAGTCGAGCGTAGGCAGTTCATCCACAAAGATCTCTTCTACGAAGTAAAGGTGATCAGATAATTTGATATCACCAGCTTCTGCCATTGAAAGGAAATTTAATTTTGCCCCTCTGCCACATCCTGGCAGAGTGGGTGGCTACAGCTCCATTCTTTCAAAGCTGGCATCCTGTGGAACCAAGCAAAGGAGACTTATCTGCCCACCCTACCCTCTAGGACAGTTTCCCCCCAGAGATAACACATCATGCCCACTTAACTGGGGAACTGGAATTTTCTTAAAGCATAGCTAGGGTCCTAGGCACGCTTGGAGTTAATGTATGAGTATATTATTTTGACTTCCACAAACTGCCATGCTGGCTGTGGAATTCTGGGAGCTGAAGTCAACCAGTCCATGCTGGCTGGGGAATTCTGGGAGTTGAAGTCCACCAGTCCAAGATAGGTGAGTTCATGCTGCCTGAGAATTCTGGGAGTTGAAGTCCACCAGTCCAAGATGGGGAAATCCATGTTGGCTGGGGAATTCTGGGAGTTGAAGTCCACCAGTCCATGCTAGGGAAGTCCATGCTGGCTGGGGAATTCTGGGAGTTGAGGTCCACCAGTCCAAGATAGGTGAGTTTCATGCTGCCTGAGAATTCTGGGAGTTGAAGTCCACCAGTCCAAGGTGGGGAAATCCATGTTGGCTGGGGAATTCTGGGAGTTGAAGTCTACCAGTCCATGCTGGGGATGTCCATGCTGGCTGGGGAATTCTGGGAGTTGAAGTCCACCAGTCCATGCTGGGGATGTCCATGCTGGCTGGGGAATTCTGGGAGTTGAAGTACACCAGTCCATGCTGGGGAAGTCCATGCTGGCTGGGGAATTCTGGGAGTTGAAGTCCACCAGTCCAAGATGGGGAAGTCCATGCTGGCTGGGGAATTCTGGGAGTTGAAGTCCACCAGTCCATGCTGAGGAAGTCCATGCTGACTGGAGAATTCTGGGAGTTGAAGTCTACCAGTCCATGCTGGGGAAGTCCATGCTGACTGGAGAATTCTGGGAGTTGAAGTACACCAGTCCATGCTGGGGAAGTCCATGCTGGCTGGGGAATTCTGGGAGTTGAAGTCTACCAGTCCATGCTGGCTGGGGAATTCTGGGAGTTGAAGTCCACCAGTCCAAGATAGGTGAGTCCATGCTGCCTGAGAATTCTGGGAGTTGAAGTCCACCAG